>NC_056611.1:25569463-25624463 GCF_018340385.1 Cyprinus carpio
ACCACACACACACACCCACACACACCACACACCACACAACACACACACACCACCCACACACACCACACACACACACACACCACACCACCACCCACACACACACACACACACACACACACACAACCTCACACGCATCATCACACACACCACCACACACTGCACCTGGACAACCTTACACACCACACACACACTCACTGGGTTGTTTATAAGGACAACACCACACACACACACCTGAACCAACACACCCACCTGCCTGCCACTCACTGGGGCAGGGCTGCCCCACCTGGGGATGGCTGCTTTGCAGCCACCACACACTTTCAGGTGAGGGAACCTGCACAACACACACACACACACACCTGGACAACACACACACACACACACTCACTGGGACAGGCACCTGGACAACACCCACACACACATCACTGGGGTGTGGGCACGCACAGCCACAACGCACACACTCACTGGGGCCGGGCACCTGGACAACCTGGGCTGCTGCCACACACTGGGACGGGCACCTGCACAACACACACACACTCACTGGGACAGGCACCTGGACAACACACCCACACACACACACCTGGACAACACACACACACCACCCAACACACCTCACACCACACACCTGGACAGCATGCAACACACACACACACACACACGGGGCACTGCACAACACACACACTGGACAACACCACACACACACACACACACAACACACAAACACACCACACACACACACACAAACACCTCACACGCATGCACACACACACACACACTCACACGCATGCACACACACACACACACACCTCACACGCTATGCACACACACACACACACACACACACCTCACCAGCATTCCACACCCACACAAACACCCACCACACACCACACATACGACACCCACACTCATTACAACCACACCGTCCCACACACACACCTCACACACACACACCTCACTACACACACCTCACAAAACACAAAACGCATGCACACACAACAACCACCACCACCCAAAAAATCCACACAAAACACATCACGCACAACACCTCTCACACACCTCCACTAGGGCTGTTTCCGAATGCATTTTTTGAGCTTCGAAGCTTGGTGGCAATCATATCGAATAATTCGAGGCTTCGGTGGGTGGGGCTAAATATATAATAATATTGGTCGGTTTGCATTTGTATCATCTTTCACGACTTCACGTTTCACTCTTCGCGGCCATCGTAAATGTGTTGTGCGGCACGCATCCCCAGTGGGTGCAGTGTTTGCATTTGGTGCAATAATGTCAGTTGGCACAGGTGCACGACAGAACACATTCTTTAAATAATTTGGAATAGAACATATTACTAATTCTTTTAAATACAACAGTTTCCGGGTAAAGTAAACGCTATATACACGGGCAAGGTTTACGCTCCGACGAAAACGGACAGTTGCACAATTGTGATACAAGAACTACCCAAAGGTCCTGGTTGAAAGCAAAGAACTTTAATAAGGTATTAATAACGAACATTTCTTTACAACAAATAGATCACCGAAAACAGAAATTAAAAATTAGTAACAACACAGTGATTTCACGACGAACTGTAATAAACTAAAGAACCAGGTAGCATGCTTATAACACAGTTAGAATAAGAATAAATGAATTGTTTTTTTAAAATGACCACAAAATGCTAATATCTAGGACAGAATTATTTTTATAATTCTATGATATAGGGATTTATTTTCGTCTTATTCTGATCTTTTTGTTAATGTTTAAATCTTTAAAATAGCGGATGCTATTTAATTGAAAGCATGTTCGGCGATGTTGTTATTTTTATGCTTTTTATTATTATTTAGCCTGCAGTATCGTTGAACTAACACAATTCAATTTATTATCGTAAATGTAATAATTACTGACACCGTAACGAAACGAAGGGCAGAGAGGTTCCCCACATCCTGAAGTTATAGAAGTGACAGGGTGACAGTCATATACGCTCCTCCATACTCCGGAAAGTCCATATGTCCGTCGTGAAACTTAAGGCGCGTAGCTTTTTTCAACGAGGCACATACATTTGGCCTCGCAGCGATCGCTTGTTATTGTGTAAGAGACAGGGTGTTTGACAATACTGGAACAGTTTTGGGACAGTGTATGTCTGGCTCCATTATCTTCATTAATTTTTCTGGAAGTCCTTCGCCTTCAACTACAATTAACGGGCCTCAATATCCATGAGACCGACAAACTCCACTATGGCATCTGTTATTCTCCTCTAATTACTTTTTCTCTGTTAACGGTTTTCGGAATTGCAGAGATCTGCTGTTGTTGAAGTTTTTGGGTTTTATGTATGATCCATGATTTGATGGCTGCGATACCTGTGGATGTAACCTATAAACAATTATTATTAGCCTGTGCTGACGCTCGTATGTTTTAAATATTGTCCCTGCAATGAATACCGTATTTCATCATAGCAAATTAAGCTCATAAAAAAAAAGCAGGTGTTTTTTTTGTTTTTTTTGCCGCGTTGCTACTTACAGAACTCAGGTGATGGGTCAACTTGTGGGGCTGTTGTGGGTACGGCCAGTTTTGCCAATCGCATATTTGACACACTGGCCCTTTGGTCTGAGTCATCCTCGACTTAATTTAAAGTGCCTGCCCAAACAGCTGAGGTCTTGAGGGCATTTTGTACCTATTCAGTACTGAGTATGAAAATAAATCACCTAATACGTTTAACGCCAACGGGGCGGTTTTCAAGCATGATTGAGAAATAGAGTCGCGACACGAAGTCACGTTTTGAAAAAAAAAAAAGAATATTTCGAATCTCAAACTGAAAATCTAATGCGCACCCCACCGAACGAATATTCGAGATAATGCTGCCGTTATTCCTAGTACAGCCCTACCTCACACACAACCCGAAGAAACCCATACGCCGCACTCTCAATGGGACAATCCGCCGGGGGAACACAACAGGTGGGATCGAGAAAAGAACTCCCAGACAACCTCACACACACGACTCAGGCGGCATCACAACACCTCACACACACACACAAAAATAATGAGAAAAAGCGGCACACACCTCGCAACACACCCTCACATCACACCGTTCCTCACTACCACAAGCGCACGCCTACGCACAAGCACCACTTCCACACACACACTCACCGCACACACGGCACACACACACCTCACACACACACACACGGCACAACACCTTCACATACACCTCACCTCACACCACACTACACATACCACCTCTCACACCCCTCACGACACCCTGCTGTTTTCACACTTTGAAGTGTTTATTTGCAGTGCACTTCCTGGTAAATTGATGCTATACAATGAGACCGGTCAACTAACTACACAGAGCCTTTATTGCGCGATCAGTGTGAGTTTGGATTAGATAGCTGTTTTTGACTATTAATTATATTTATTCATACTTAAGTTTATATTATATAAATTCTGTAGCTTTGACCCGTGAGCTTCAGCCCCCAAACAACAGAGCATCAATACTTTCTTTGTGATAATCTGATGAAGGTCTCATTATAGTTCCTGATTCAAGCTAATTATATCACAAAGAGGATGAAGTGCCTTTGGCTGAAAATAATTGACGGGTGTTTAAAGTAAAGCACGTGCAGCGTTTGGCATGTTCACTTTTACAGGAACCTGAACATGAAACGCTCGCTCGTATGAAATGGATCCTACATCCATTTTCCTCTTCAACGATCAGCGACTCTTAGAAACGTCTTGAATGGGATCCATCAGGTCGTGTATAAAACCGAGCTCAAAACAGTTTCAGCATTTTTAAAGCAATTGTGGTCATAATTTGCTTCCACAACTGGACACCACCGTTGATTAGCTGTGCATTGCTAACTATTTGAGTGTTGCACACAGGTAGCCGACTCTTGTTGCGTTGTCGAAAGAGCATCAGTGAAGATGTGTTTGACAGGCATCCTGTTGACAGAATACTTATGATAATGATTGATGAATCGTCACTGTTTTGAGGAACCAGTGGTAAAACGAAAGATGGGAGGTGGACATGGGGGGTGCACTGTTGTGGTGTGTGTATGTGTGGTGTGTGAGTGAATGGTGTTTTTACATGAGTGCATGGAGCCCCCAAAAGCTTTCAGTCCCTCGTTCCAGAACATTTCAGGCAGCAAGCAGTGTGTCAAGTGGTATTATAATCATTATTACGCCAGTAAATCTAACGTCAGACACATCTAACTTAAGTGATTTAGAAACGACTGTGTTATGATGGTCATGGTCTAATTAACTCATATCTGTAGTCGCTCATCTGACTGAAGATGATGAGAGCTCAACTGAAAAAAGAAAGATCTTCTAACTGGACGACTGGAGGAAAGAAGGCATGTACGAACTGCAAGAGATTGCAGTGGAAATCGTAACGGTGTAAGTTTTTCTGATATTTATGTTATTTGTGTCTAGGTGAGTGTGGTTTATCCTGGCAGAATACAGAATCCCAATATTAATGGAGAATAAACCCATGGTTTATACAATGTCTTAAAAAGTGGGTGGGTTGTGTGCATGGGGGGGTTGGCACTTCCACAAATTAAATAGGTGGTAAAAAGGTCCATTAAATCAGAAGCAGAACGTCTTAAATTTTTATAAGGAGGTTTGATAATGGCATTAAATGGTTACATTTACGTGCAAAAAATAAATAAATAAATAAATAATAATAATAATAAATAAAAATGGAAAAATTAATACATAAGCCTAAAATAAATAAATTAATAAATGGGAAAAATAAATACATAAATAAAAAAATAATAATAATAATAATAATAATGGGATATACTATAAATAAATAAAAACTAAATAAAAATTCATAATAAAATAGTAATAATAATGAACATCTTCCTCTGTATGTTTTTTCCCATTACAAATATCTAAAACATCATTAAATTCAAGGTGCATTTACCTTGAGATGAAAAATAATGATATTTAATTTTAATTTAATACATTAATAACATGTAATTAAAAACCTAATTTAAATATTTGTTTTAAAAAGTTTTTTATGCATTCATTTTGATACTAAATTTATATTACATAAAAATAAATAAAAGTTAAAACAGAAAACACAGAATGTTTAAAAACAGTAAAATGCATTTCATATTAGGCCCCTAATATTGTTGAATTTTTAATAAATGATTGAATTGTAAAAGTTTTATAAATGAGGTTGATTAGACATTCTTAAATGACAATTTAATGAAATCATTTAAATGAAATATTCAGAGAAAATATATCCAGAATCCAAGAATATCCAGACAAATTAAAACGAAAAACACAGAATTTGAGAGAAAATAAAACAGATTTCCTCAGGCTCTTGGATCAGCTACTATGCATGTTTTTGCTCTTGTATAATAGTCTTCATGTGATGATCTGATCTGCTTTAGTAAACATGTCTCGGATTACTGAAGTTCTTTTTCTCCTTTTTCTTCACTCAGCAGAGTGAAAATATGAGGAACAGAATAGTTCATGCCTGCAGGTTCAGTTTCGACGAGAGATAGTGACAGACTTGTGTTTTACAGTATATGACTTCTGAATGCATCTCATGCCTACAGTCTTCTTTAACACGCTCATGATTCACGTAATGCTGTTCACTGGAGCACTAAAGACACGTCTCTGTGAAGCGGCTTTAAAACAACATGCATGCAAAAAGTGAATGTTACAGACATAAGATGCAGCGCTTGGTCTCATTATAGGTCATGTGACACAATATGTATGGCCAGAAATTCACCCACGAGTTCTCGCCGATATTCCCACGATTGGTTTTTTGTATTTATTATGTGTAATGTCTAATCTGAAATTTTATTATTTTTACTTTTAATATTTTTTCCTTTATTTGTTATTTCTTATTTGGCAACTTTTAAGATCTACTTTTAATCTTTTTGAATTAAAAAAACAATCCTTTAGTACAAAGTAAACAACTAGCCAAGCGATCTATTCAGAAACGGGTCAAAAAAAAGAAAGAGAAAAGGAAATTAAATACATTAATAAATACTGACTCACAATGTATAAAAAAAACTAATAAATAAATAAATTGTCTCACAATAAACAAACAAACAATCAATAAATTCTCGATAATTTATCAAAAATGAAAATAAATTGATAATTATGTTTTGGTTAATTATGTATTAATAAATATATTAATTAATAACAAATAAAAACATTATTGACACATTTTGACTCACAATAAATAAACAAATAAATAAATAATGAATAAATAAATAAATTGATTCACAATACATCAATAAATAAATACTGACTAATAATAAACAAATAAGTCATAAATAAATAAATTCTGACTCAAAATAAATAAATGCTAACTCACAATAAACAAACAAACAAATCTATAAATTCTGACAATAATCAATCAATAAATAAACAAATAAATAATGAACAAATAAATATATAAATTATGTATATATTCTGTCAATAATCAATCAATAAATAAACAAATAAATAATGAACAACAACACCAGCAAATAGAATTATAATAAATAAATTTCTGATTCACAATAAATAAATTAAATAAAATAAAGTAATGAGACTCATAATAGAACCAGCAAACTAATAAGGATCAATAAATAAATTCTGATTCACAATAAATAAATAAACCTAAGTATAATATGACTCTCTATAACAAGCAAATGAATAATGAATAAATACAATCAAATGCTGATTCAACCACAATAAATAAATAAATAAATAAATAAATAAATAAATGACTCATAATAAACAAGCAAATGAATAAATAAATAAATTTTGATTAATAATTAATTAATTAATAATAAACAAGCAAACGAATAATGAATAAATAAATAAATTCTGATTCACAATAAATAAATAAATACTGGGTCACAACAAATAAACAAACAAACAAATAAATTCTGACTCACAATAAACAAATTAATAATGAATAAATAAATTCTGACTCACAATCAATAAACAAATAAATCCGTCGTCAGTCCTGTATTGATTTCTCTCTCTCTTTCCTCGCTCGAAGTTGTTTTTTTTTTTTCACTGTGTTTTTTTTTTTTTTTGTTTTTGGGGGGGGGGTTTTTCTCGTGTGCCAGTGATGATCCCTGTAGCTCGTCCCCATGGAGACTAGGTCATACACCACAGTCCTTCTCTCTCTCTTTCTCTCACTAGAGGTTCTGTTCCAGTGATGTTTCGCTGGGGTGTTCCCAGTGGGTGAGTATTACTTTGGGTGTGTTGCTGTAGCGCTTCTATCTGTATTTCCCGGCCTTCCAGGAGGCGGGGCGTGGGAACGGCTTTGGTGGGCGTGGTCAATATGCTAAGTCTCCGCCCAGACTTGTCAGTTTCGTATGGTGCTGCGCGCTGCCCGGAGGGTCCTACACAGGACGCGGACTTCCTCGGAGGCAGCCTGCGCCATTTGACTCCGCCCCTCGGAGTCGCGAATGGATTTTGAGGAACCCGAAATTGGAGCGAGAGGAGGACAGGCCCGTCGCCCGAGAGAGGACCAAATTCAGAGCGTCGGACGAAAACAGCGCCGCAGCTAGACGCCCGCCTCCCGTCCCGCCTCGAGTCACGCCCAATCGACCTCCCGTTCCCTTCACGCCCGGATCGGTAACCATGGCGACCGCTCCTGAGCCTATCAGCATCCCTGAACAAAAGGAAACGGCTGCACCTGCTGAACGAATCAAGCCCATGCCAACTCCCAGGCCACGCCCTGAAAACCTGCCTCTTAAAGGGCCGGCGCAGCAACTCCAGACGAGCGAGAGGAAACCGTCTCCTGTGTCTCCCTCTTCCTCCTCCTCCTCGGAGCGCTTCCACCTGTATGAACAGTGTTTGTCTCCTGCTCAGGGAGAAATGGGCGCTCCTCCTCTTCCTCCTAAGAGCTACGCCGTGGGCGTCTCTAAAGAGCCCACAGACGGCCCGTACAGACCCCCTGTTCCACCTCCTCGCGTCTCTGTCTGCTCCAGGACTACGAATCCCAGAAGCACGTCATCCGGAAGCCCGCCCACGTCCAGGTACAAGGCACACATTATCTGTCAACTGCTGCAATGTTTAGTTTGTAATAGGGCTGTGACGATGACAGATTGTTACCACCGCGGTGTCCCTGCAGCACAGAAGCAGTCATCAGTAGCACAGATATATTTGTAGCAATAGACAACAATACATTGTATGAGTCACAATTATACATTTCTCTTTTATGAATCAAAATCATTAGGATATTAAGATCATGTTTCCATGAAGATATTTTGTAAATTTTCTACTGTAAATATATCAAAAAACTTAATTTTTGATTAGTAATATGGCATTGCTAAGAACTTCATTTGAACAACTTTAAAGATGATTTTTCTCAATATTTAGATTTTTTTGCTCCCTCAGATTCCAGATTTTCAAAATAGTTGTATCTCAGACAAATATTGTCCTCCTAACAAACCACACATCAATGGAGAGATTATTTATTCAGCTTCCAGAAGATATATAAATCAGTTTTGAAAAACTGACCCTTATGATGGTTTTGTGGACCAGGTTATAAACATATTAGGGATGCACTGATAGGATTATTTTGTGGTCGATACCGATTTTAACAAACACTTATTGGCCGATACCGATATTTGTTCAAAAACACATGCATTAAATTATACTAGCAGTTCTATTGCTGCATCATCAAATAATTTCTAATGAACATGGATTGAATCCATGGCCTACATAAATACAACAGAACAAAGACACATATTAAATAAACCGTGCTTTTAAGGTAGGTTTAACAGTTTTCAGGTACAGAAATAAAGTAAACAAATGTAAAATAACACTTCACTGTATAAACTAAATACATATTAATCCTTCTTTATTGTAACAGACTTTGTCACGATTGATCTTCTAATTTGTTTTTGTATACATTTTAATATTTTTTTTGTAAATTTAAATATGTATTAGGTCTTCTTTACTAAGACAGGACTCTTATTTTGACGGGTTTCCTAGTCTACGGTGCTATATGGGTAATAAAAGCAGTGAAAAAATTGTGAAAAAGGACACAATGAACTTAATAAAACATCAGTAAAGTTTTGGTCATCATTCAGATGAGGTCCGCTACACTTATGAAAGTTACAAAAGATATTTAGTCAAGAATAGTGTGCGATGTGATGATGTAAATATAAATTAAAATGTAATTACAACGATTCATGTAACTTTTTCTTTATTAACCCTTAATTAATTTAGTTAAATAAATATCTTAAATAGCAGAAAAGATGCATGAACTACAACTACATCTTGTACAAACTTGTCTTATACATATATGTTCAGAAATAATACGAGGAAAATGCTTTAAAAAAATCTGGGTATTTTTTAAACCGTATTAAGTCACGGGTCCAAAATTAGCAGAAAATACACCAGTAATGAAACTGTATTTTAGTATTTCTATTATTTGTAATGGTAACTTATAAACTCTTTAAAGACAGACGTACTTTGAGCTACGAGGTTGTTTTTATATAATCACATTTAACAGTGGAATTATGGTGAAAAACTACATTACCCATGATCCTGCACTGAAATCTCCATCAGTTGTTTAAGGCATTTGTTTTAGATTTCTCCATAGTTTTTAATTTGATTATTTAATGCACAATGCTTTACGGGATTATAGATTTTTCTCTCGTTAAGATCACAGTCTTGTATCTTTGTCTGATTTTCAAACACTTTGTTGAGTTCCTCCTCGTTGCTGGTTGGTTTGGTTCATGGTTTATAATTCTTAAAGACTTTTTAAAAACCCTACTGGTAAAATAAATGGGAAGAAGCAATGTTTGAGTTGCAGTTCATTCATCACAACGGAGATGGAAGGTGAAGTGCATTGCCTTGTGAGATTCCATGCAAATTGAGGACCTGCATACTAAGCACATTGTGTTATTGTGAACACAGCGAACGCTCATGACTCAGTGCTTTTACACAATGCTCTTGCACATCCGTAGTGTTTGTGTTTCCTGTGCGCTGACTCGAGGTCATTGAGACATGAGGCCTGCAGACCGTCACACGGGTCAAACCGACCAGTGCAAATGAGTCAGAGCTGGAAAAAGACATGACAAGCTCTCCCTGCCAGTGGGAGTGTGTTCGGGTTTTGTGATTGAGCACTGCATGAATGCTGACGGTGAGAGCGCCGCCCTCTGGTGAGCACTGGGACTGCTGGTGAGGAGAATACACTGCTAGTGTAATGTGATTATTTAGGAAAACCCTTCTTTTAATTTAATTTAATTTAATTTTAATTTAATTTTAATTAATTTTAATTTAATTTAAATTTAATTGAATTAAATTTTAATTTTTGATTTTAATTTAATTTAATTTAATTTATTTTAATTTTTTAATTGAATTTAATTTAATTAAATTTTTACTTTGAATTTAATTTAATTAAATTTTTAATTTAATATTTAATTTAATTTAATTTAATTTAATTTAATTTAATTTAATTTAATTTAATTTATAATTTTCAATTTTTTAATTAATTAAATAATTAAAAAAACATTTTTGGAGACAGAGATTGGCCAATAAACGCAAGTTGTTTTTAATCTGGATTTTTTTTTTTTATAGTTTTTTTTTATTATTCTACTACTGGGTGTTCTATTTTGTGGAAAATATCAATATTGTGATTATTTTGGTCAACATTGTAATCGCGATTATTAGTGGGTCAAATGAACAAAACTTTATATTAGTGATAAAAGTCCTCAAACATTATTGAAAATAATTAAACTGCCAGTAATACAATAAAAACAAAAAAAGCAAAGGTCAAAAACAATACAAAGAGTGCTTTAAGTTTTTTTTTATTTTGTTTGATTATGGTAACAGCATACAGAATATTAATATTTAAATTTTAATTATATTAATTTTAGGTGTTGAGCTTGTTTTGTTTCTTAAGTTACAAAAGTCCTTGAGTCAAGAGCAGTGAGTGATTGTCTTTTATTGTTTGATATGCAGGTGGAATACTGTTTAAGTTCACTTAATACATAACTGACCAGTGTTTACATGAATAAGCCCTATCTGCTACTGTATATTTTGAGCCAGATTTTGTCCATTAAAACAGAGATACGGGTAGTTTTTAATCTGGATTGAGTCACAGGTCCAAAATTAGCTAAGAAAATGAATCAGCAATGAAACTGGATTCCTGTGGCTTAAAACTGTATAAATGTAGCCTCTTTTTCATGTATTTTTGTGACAAACAGTGTAGATTCTGCAGTAGTTTGAAGGCGTGCGACGGTCATTGTTCTGCACTTGGATTGACTGTCGTCAGTGAGTTAATTTTGGACTCGTTCAGTAGTGTTTAGTGTTTGCTGTGATCAGTAGTTGTTCTGCATGTGAGCTCTAGATGTCAGCAGTTACATTTACATTTAGTCATTTTGCAGATGCTTTTATCCAAAGCGACTTACAATTGGGGGATACATAAAGCGATTCATCTTAAAGAGGCAAACAGACACAGGAAGTTTTAGACATTGTTTAAGTAAGTACAAGCTAGAAAGAGAAGGAATAAATAAAGAGAAAGACCATTTTTTTATGTTTTTATTTAAAAAAAAATATATTTTCACAATGAAGTCAAGTAGCTTCGAAAGAGATGAGTTTTCAGCTGTCGCTTGAAAATTGTCAGGGATTTTGCATTCCGGATAGGGGTGTGAAGATCATTCCACCAGCCAGGAACAGTGAACGAGAATGTTCTGGAAAGTGATTTTGAGCCTCTCTGTGATGGTAACACGGACGTCACTCACTAATGGATCTCAGACTTCTGGAGGGGATGTAGATTCATAATAGCGAGTAGAAGTAGGCGGGTGCTGAGCCTGTGGCTGTTCTTTTGAACTCGATGCGAGCCGCAAATGGTAGCCAGTGCAGGGAGATAAAGAGAGGTGTGATATGGGCTCTTTTGGGCTCGTTGGAGACCAGTCGTGCAGCTGCATTCTGAATCATTTGTAGAGGTTTGATTGTGCTTGATGGTCCAGCCAGAAGAGCATTGCAGTAGTCCAGCCTAGAAATGACAAGGGCCTGGACAAGAAGCTGTGCAGCATGCTCCGTTAGATAGGGCCTGATCTTTCTGATGTTGTGCAATGCAGACCTGCAAGATCGAGCAGTTTTTGCAATGTGGTCTTTGAAGGTCAGATGGTCATCGAAGGTTAAACCAAGATTTCTGACTGAAGTTGATGGGGCAATACTAGAAGAACCTAGCTGGATGGAGAAATCATGCTGTAGAGTTGGAGTGGCAGGAAAGACAAGAAGCTCAGTCTTTGTCAGGTTGAGTTGTAGGTGATGTTCTTTCATCCATGCAGAGATGTCCACCAGGCAGCCTGAGATCCGTGCAGCTACTGTTGGATCATCTGGTTGAAATGAAAGATAGAGCTGTGTGTCATCAGTAGTGCTGGGCGATATGACGATTTAAATCGGATGGACGATTAATGTCCACTTAATGTTTGCATGTGTTTTTAAGCACTGCAATTTGACCCCTTAACAGTATACCCCCATTTTCAGCATAGAGACAGAAATGACATACCCAAAAATATAATGTTTCTGCTTATGAGTCTTTCTGACTAGTTACATAATCCCAAAACAGTATGTAAAAATAAAACAAGAAATTCGGTGACACTTCAAAGTTTACTGTTCAAGAATCAGAATTACTCAGACGTTATGATATAAAGATATATAAGCTCAAACATAAAAACAAATATATAAAAATTTTTTTTTTTTTTTTTACATGTATGAACTGCTGATTTTAGGCCCGCTTGAACACAAAAACAGATCTATATGCGCGCGCTGTCTCTGTTTCTGTGAGAGGAGTGCGTGAGCTGCGCATCAGCTGCTAATAGAGCTCGTGAGCATTTTTGTCGCTTTATTGGCTTTGAACGATTTCATAAACACTTATATGCGTCCAAATGCAAGTATTCCTCATAAACACAGTAATTTAGGTTTTAAATGATTGTAAACAGTTGCGAGAGAAAGCAGCATATATGTAACAGTATATTGGATCCGACTTCCGGGGGGGGGGGGTCTTAAAGGGGAAGCTGTCCAATATTCGTCCTGTCTGCCATTCATGAAAATCTCTCACTGCTCATGACTTAATCACTTTTGTAACTAGAATAAGAAGAAAATACATAAACAAATAATGCTAATGATTATTCGGATATAATATATGGGTGGTGTGTGTGTTGTGTGTGTGTGTGTGTGTGTGTGTAGATAGATAGATAGATAGATGGTACATAACTTACACAGTGAAAAACTAATCATTACACATTATAGTTTCTTAGTTATCGTACGTTCTTGCCCTATTGCTTGTAAGTTTTCCTTGTTCTTAATTCATCATTGACTGTTTATGTATCTCCAGTGAACGTTTTTTTTTTTTTTTTTTTTTTTATTATTAGTTTATTGGTCTTGTATTAGGTTGATATGATCATTGGTGACAAGGATTATGAAAATTCTATGGTATCAAATCTTAAAACCTAAACCTATAAAAAGAAAATAAATATATCAGATAATATGTTCGTTATCATGAATAAAATTTCTCATATCGTGAAACATAAGGATTTTGGTCATATCGCCCATCCTAATCAGGTCAAGCATAGCAATGGTAGGGAAAGGGCCATGTGCCTGTATGATGGGACCCATGATGTCGGTGTTTGTGGTGGGAAGAGAAGGGGGTTCAAGAACAGAATCCCTGAGGAACCCCGGTGACAAGCTGATGTGCTTTAGATACCTCCCCTCCCCAAGACACCCTGAAAGACCTACGAGTGAGACAGGAAGTTCTCCTGTCGTTTCCTCAAACGATGCGCTTCTGACCCACAATGCCGTGCGTGACGCCTCCTCCAAACACACACAACTGTATTCCCACAAACGTCTTGAAAAGAGTTCTAGCGATTTTCCAGATAGATCATTTACTGTCAGTTTTGATTGAGAAGTTGTGGTTTAAGATTCAGTTTCTGAGACATTTTTGAAAGTTATAGTTATCAGACATTCATGAAGATTAAGTACTCTCATTACTTTATTTAAAAAAAGATGATAATAATTCAACATTGCTCAATGCATATGTACGTCCCTATAAACGTAACTTTTAAGTGGGTGTTGCTAGAAATTTGAGTGATTCTCCATTATACAGTTCTCAGCAATGTGAATTTTTTTGGTAAAATAAATAATTTGTAATATTTTTGTTTATATTTTTAATATAAAATAATTAATTATTACTGATTTAATATGTAATAGTTTTTATATATTATAATTTTATATATTTATTTTTTATATTTTTTTATTAATTTTTATATTATATTTTTAATATTATTTTTTTTTTTTATATTCACTTTTTATTGATTTTAATTTCTAAATGTAATTATTGTTAAAGTTGCGTGTAATAATGATTTAAAGACTCCCGTGATGTAGGAACTTACAAGTTTAATAATATATCAATTTATTTCACATGACTTTTTAACATTTTTTTTATTACAAAAAATGGAATTGAATTTAGAACTAAAATAATGTTGCAATGCAGTGCAAAAATAATATATTTTGTAATATGCAAAATATACTTTTTCATAGTTGTTTTACGTGTTGGTGTTAAATAAAAATTATATTTAAGTACTATTTCTCACCATTTTACACTTAACAATCACCCTTTTTTTATGATACCAACATTGTAATTTTTGATAAAATAATTTCACAATGAAATAAATAAATGCATGGTTAATTTTCAGCCTAATGCAAAATCCTACCGTTATACAGAAATTTTAGTTTTTTTAAACGAGGGATTTCGTAAACGCAGGGTTCGTTTGCATTACTACGTTTCGATCACCGCTGGTTTTGTGAACTGGAGAAACAGCGAGGCAGATTTCAGGAAGCTCTTTGTTTTTTTTGAAGATCTCAGCGCACAGTTCCATGTCGTAAAGCGGACTTTTCCAGTGGTGTCGCGCCTGTCTTCTGTGTGGTTGGTTTAGGTCTCGTTCTCTCGTCCTCGTCGTGGTTCTCCAGCTCTCTGGTTTTTGTCACACTCGTTCACTGGACTGTATTCACTGATCTCTCGCTCCTCCTGACGTTTATCAGTGTGTAACAGGATTTCGGTTCTTAGTTTTGTTTGTGTAGCTCTCTGGTTTTTGTCTGTGGGTTGCTTGAGCATGTAAGTTCAATGTGGAAGTGAATGTTTGTTGTTCTGTTTCCTTATGTACTTTGTGTCTAATCTGTTGTGTTTGTTCTTTTCATTGTGCGTGTTTTTAATTACCTCTTTTGCTTGGACGATCAGCGTTGAGGTTTCGAAGCTGTTGGGTTTTAGAAGTCCTGCATTATGAAGTTATTTGAGTATTATGACGTTGAGGTTTTCATAAAATAAAGCTTTCTTCAGTGAAAAAGTGTTCGGGGGGTGAACTCAGTGAGAGAAGCTTCTGCACAGAGCCAGCACTGTTTTTAAACAGCTCTAAACTATATGTTGCTGTGTTGTTTTGTTGTGAGAAGACAACAGAGATAGATGCTGTTGTTATTGGAAGTGTTTATTTAAAAAAAAAATGTTTATATATGTTTTTCACTTTAAATGAGCACTGATGAGAGGAACAGTCAGTCTCCTCAGGATCCCAGCCGTAGAAGGTGCTGAGCCACATATGTGAGCAGGTTTCTGCAGTGCTGCCAGAGTCCAGTAGCTGTTGTGTTTCCAGGTTTTCAGTTTTCACAGCGCTTGTCAGAAAGCAGCCGTTTCTGTTTTCACAATGAGCCCATGAAACGGTGAAACACTCGGCAAGTCATCTCAGTCCGTCTCGGCTCTCTAAAATGGTTGTTCATATGGAAGCTGCTGCATGCATGGATCATATGGTTCTTTATTTGTTACACGCCAAACCTTCGTTTTATTAGCAGTGCATTGTTCCCTGCAAGATTCCCCTTTCTGTCAACAGGAATAGTTTCAAGTGGGGTAGAAAACTGGGCATTAAAAAGTTTCGATTTTTAAGTTTTTTCGGATTTTTATTTTTTTTTTTGCCATGAAAATAGATTCTTGACAGGCATTGAGAATAAAAAACATACTATATTTATTGCCAGTAGCGGTTGTTGGTTTGTTTACTGCTTGCCTGTGCTGAAAAAAAGATTCGCTCGGATTAAAAGCATCTGCTAAATGAGTGAACCGATAAACATATGTTAAGTTGTCCAAATGCAAATCTGCGGTGGAGTTCATAATTACAAAAAACTACACCAAAACAGTTTGATGCATGAATGAAACTCGTTGGGTAAATTGAGGAGTGACAGCAAAGAGTAGAATGATGTGCGTTGGTTAGTCTTATAGCAGTTAAACACGGGAACTGAACATCTCTCTGGATTTGGTCTGTTCTTCTGATAGCTTTTCTTATGCTAGAGAGTGTTTTCTGAATTCAACAGCTGAAGTGCGTGTCGGTGCGTCTGTTGCAGAATGTTTTGTTTTGTAAACCGATGTTGTTCGTCGTGGACTCAGGAAGGACGCAGCCAGTATGTGTGACGTACCACACCGGCGCTGATCTTTAACACAGGGGGAGGCAGGAAATGTAGTTTCCAGCTCCGAGAAACGTTCAACAAACGCCGCTCAGATTCTGAAATAAACACTGTGAGATTCCTTGTATTAGCTCTGTAAATGTCGGGGCGAACGTTCAGACAGCTGAGCTGAAACACGGCCAACCTCCAGCACCAATTTTATTCACATTTACTCAGGGTTATTTATAGACGGTCCTATTTGAAAGACTTACTGTCTGCTGTGTTTATCAGCAGAAACTATACGAGCGGCATGAATGTAGTCTCATTCTGCTAGAGCTGCTACAGTAAAACTGGTGAATATTAAATTAAAAATAACTGTGTGAGGTAACTGATAAACACTGTAATTATTTCCTGGTGATCAAAGCTGAATTCCAGCATCTTTTCCTCCAGGCTTCAGCGTCACATTTTACTGTTGTGATACATTAACCATTCAAAAAGGGTTTTGCGGGCAGAAAGATTACAAATTGATACTTTGAATCCATCGGAGGGATACATTAAACCATTGGATCAGAAGATGCCAGTTAGTAAAGTGATTTATAATGTTACAACAAAGATGTGCGTCTAATTTGAAATAAACGCTGTTTCTTTAGAAATCTTTCTATTCACTTTTAGAATCCTGAAAAACACAAATGTAACACAGTATCCACAAAAATATATAATTGTGTGTTTCTAACATTTGATAAAATCAGAAAATGTTTTTCTTTGAGCAACAAATCATCATATTAGAATGATTTCTGAAGATCATGTGACACTGAAGACTGATGCTGAAAATACAGCTGCGCATCACAGAAATAAATTACAGTTTAACACATTTTCACATAGAGAACAGCTATTTTACATTAGAATAATATTTCACTATTTGTAATGGATTTTTGATCAAAAACATGCAGCTTTGACTTCCTTCTAAAAATATTAAACGTCACCGAGGCGTGCAGCTCTCTCTTCGGTGGGCTGCTCCTCTGAGCTGAGTAGTGATGACTCTTCCTCTGTCTGCTCCTCCAGCGCTCCTGCAGATGATCCGTCAGACACGGATCCAGTCCCAGACGTCCCGCCTCGGATCATCAGACCTCTGAACGAGAGCCGAAGGAGAGACGCCCCACCGCCGCCGAACAGAAACCGTGAGTAACGCATTACATCTAACCTTGAGATACGTTATCTTGAAAGGTTATTTTTTCAAGATTTTTATCCCACATATATTTTGCCATGGTTTATTCCCCATTGCGATAACATGTGACCCTGTCTGCGGAAATCCAGGCTACAAGCGTCTTAAAATTTCATTATGATTAGAGATCTTGATCTCAAAATTGATATATACCACGCAATCAAAGTTTGATATCAACCATTAATTTCTTTATGTTTTATTTCATTTTTTGTGGTGTTATTAATTAGTTGTTTGTTATATGATTTGTTATTTTTTTTTTTTTTATTTTTATGTTTGTTGAGGATTTTTTTTATGTAGAAAACATTCACTATGATTTCAGTCTTTGACATGCCATTGGTCAAACATTAAATAGCCAAAATTAGCTCTTTACGGTTTTGTCTAGCTTTTCAAAAAAAAAAACCCAAAAAAAATCAGTAACAAAACATCAATTTAAAAATATTTATTTAGTACAGACACTATACAAACAAAAAACACAAAAAAAAAAAAAAAAACAAGAGATATAACAATATAGATCTATATCATATATGCATGATATATATATATATATATAGCGATATATTTATATGATTATCTCTATATCTATTTATTATTTATTTATTTATTCTTTTTTTCACTTGTTTTTCTTTTTTTATTTTTATTAATATTTTTTATGAATTTTTTTGGCCACTTTTTTGAGACCTCCTGGGGGGCGTTCTTGAGTCGATGGATACTGTTTTTTGTGTTTTTTATGTATTTTTTTTTTATTTTTTTGTTTTGTTTTTTTCCTTCTTGAGTCAGCTTTTAAACTTAGCAAAATAGACAGATCCCAAATTTGAACACTGTCAGTAGTGTATAATTAAAGGTATTAACAGAAGCGGGATTGTAATAATTATTGTGGTCTTCCTCTCTCTAATGGTTATTTTAAAAATGCGTGTATGTGTGTGTGCAGGTGGCTGGCGAGTGAAAAGTTTTGTTTTGGGAATGCATGAATCTGTGGATGGGCAGCTGAGGTGTGAGAATACATGCAGTGTGCGTGGTTGTTACAAGCATGAACCGTCTGAAAACAGTTTACGTTACTCATGTTTAAGGCTATTCGCCAATTTTAATCAATCGTTACAGTAACCAGAAACGAACCACCCTTCCTCGTCCTCATCAGAGATGTGAGATGCTTAGCGACTGGAAACAGTCTCCTCGCTGGCGGTGCGTTTTCAGTCGTCTTGTTTTTTTGGACACTTTTAAATCTTTCAACGCTGCCCACATGTTTAATGCATGTGTGCGTGTTGTGTACGGTTGGTGGTGTGGTGGTGTGGCGAGAGAGGAGAGAGGACTAGTGTGTGTTAGCTGTGGTGTGTGAGTGTGATGTGGAAGAAGAGAGAGTTTTAGCTGGTGTTAGGTGTGTGGTATGTGTGTGTTGTGTGTGTGTGAGGCCGAGAGAGAGTAGAGAGAGATGAGGAGAGTTTTGGTTAGTGTCGGTGTGGTGTGTGTGTGTGTGAGATTAGTGTGTAAGTGGTGGTGTGAGGAGGCGAGAGAGAGTGTTGGGAGTGCGAGAAGTTTAGAGAGTGGTTGTGTGTGTGTGTGTTGTGTGCGGGTGAGAGAGAGCCGAGGAGCGAGAGTGTGAAGTGGTTAGTGTGTTAGTGTGTGGTGTGTGTGTGAGAGAGCGAGAAGAGAGAGAGAAGAGTGTGTTTAGTGTGAGTGTGTGGTTTGTGTGTGTGTGATGTGAGATAGAGAGAGAGCAAGTAGCGTGTGTTAGTGTGTTAGGTGTGTGTGTGTGGGTAGTTGTGGGAGAGAGAGAGTTTTGTGTGGTGTTAGTGTGTTGTGTGTGTGTGTGTGTGAGAGAGAGAGAGAGAGAGTGTGTGTGTTAGTGTGTGTGTGTGTTTGTGTGTGTGTGAGAGAGAGAGAGAGAGAGTATGGTAGTGTGTGTTGTGTGTGTGTGTGTGTGTGTGTGTGTGTGTGTGAGAGAGAGAGAGAGAGTGTGTTAGTGTGTGTGTGTGTGTGTGTGAGAGAGAGAGAGAGAGAGAGAGAGAGTTTGTGTTTGTGTGTGTGTGTGTGTGTGTGGTGTGTTTGTGAGAGAGAGAGTGTGTGTGGTGTGTGTGTGTGTGTGTTTGTGTGTGTGTGTGTTTGATGAGGTGTGTGGTGTGTGGGTGTGTGATGTTGTGGTTTGTGTGTTTGGTGTGTGTTGTGTGTGTGTATGTGTGTTTGAGAGTCTGTGTGTGTGTGTGTGTTGTGTGTGTGAGAGAGAGAGCGAGAGCGAGAGTGTGTGTTTACTGTGTGTGTGTGTGTGTGTGTGTGTGTGTTTGAGAGAGAGAGAGTGTGTGTGTGTGTGTGTGTGTGTATGTGTGTGTTTGTGTGTGTTTGAGAGTGTGTGTGTGTGTGTTGTGTTTTGGGTTTTGTTTTTTGTTTTATATATTTGTTTTTTTTGTGTGGTTGTGTGTTTTATAGTTTTTTTTTGTGTTTGTGTTAGCATTAAATAAGATTAAATAAGATAAATTAGATAATACTTGAAACTTATGTGTTGTGTGTGTGTGGTGTGTGTGTGTGTGTGTGTTTGAGGTGTGTGTGTGTGTGTGTGTGTGTGTGTGTGTGTGTGTGTGTGTGTGTGTGTGTGTGTTTGAGAGTGTGTGTGTGTGTGTGTGTTTGAGAGAGAGTGTGTGTGTGTGTGTGTGTTTGAGAGAGAGTGTGTGTGTGTGTGTGTGTTTAGAGAGAGTGTGTGTGTGTGTGTTTGAGAGAGAGAGAGAGAGAGAGAGTGTGTGTTAATGTGTGTGTGTGTGTGTGTGTGTGTGTGTGAGAGAGAGAGAGAGAAAGAGAGTGTGTTAATGTGTGTGTGTGTGTGAGAGAGAGAGAGAGAGAGTGTGTGTTAATGTGTGTGTGTGTGTGAGAGAGAGAGTGTGTGTTAATGTGTGTGTGTGTGTGAGAGAGAGAGAGAGAGAGTGTGTGTGTGTGTGTGAATAGTTTTGAATAAACTGTCTTGTCAGAATTGCAAGTTCCAGTCTGATTGGCCAGCTGTGCCTATTTTTTGGGAAATTTTCCCTAAAAAATCATGCAGTTTTGCACTTTTACACAATTTAGTGTTAAAAAATGTGTCCCTGCAGCACAGAAGCAGTCATAAGTATCACAGGTATATTTGTAGCAATAGACAACAATACATTGTATGGGTCACAATTATACATTTCTCTTTTATGCCAAAAATCATTAGGATATTAGATAAGATCATGTTCCATGAAGATATTTAGTAAATTTCCTACCCGTAAATATATCAAAACTTAATTTTTGATTAGTAATATGCATTGCTAAGAACTTTCATTTGAACAACTTTAAAGATGATTTTCTCAATATTTAGATTTTTTTTTGCTCCCTCAGATTCCAGATTTTCAAATAGTTGTATCTCAGACAAATATTGTCCTCCTAACACACCACACATCAATGGAGAGATTATTTATTCAGATCTCAATTTAAAAAAAAATTGACCCTTATGATTTTTAACAATATTTTTATAATTATAATAATATATTTTCTTATTGTCTTATGTCTTATTTTTGAGTCAGTAAGATGTTAAAATCAGATTTTTTTCTCAGTTCATTCATCACACAGCATTTGGAAGGTCGAGTCGGGCGCATTGCATTGTGAGATACAGTAATGTTGCATTGAAATGTATCTGTATCTCTTTATCTCTTCTGTTCCCCTCATTCTGTTCTCTTCTGTGTAGAGTTGGACTCAGATGAAAGTTCAGATGAATATGAGGAGCGAGAGCCCAGCAGAGACGCTAAACTCATAGACATGGCCAGCAAGGTGCGTTGTTTCATTCCCAGAATTGTCCAATAGCGACAGACGCTGTATGATAGACAGCTGCTTCCTCCAATAGATGTCCTTGATGGTTCCCAAGGCGACGAAGCCTCCCTCCCAGAACTATTACAAGTGTGGGCAGCCGTTGTCCAGCGACGACAGGTGCTACTCCAATAGATGTCCTTGATGGTTCCCAAGGAGATGAAGTGAGTTTATTTTATTTTGTTGCAGTTAGGAAGTTTTGGATATGTGTTGGTACTGAATTTTTTGATTCTGTTAGTCACTTTTATTTTGCTGCCGTTAGCAATTTTGGAAATGTGTACGTTCCTGAATTGTTTTTTGGAAATGTGTACGTTCCTGAATTGTTTCTGTGCAGTTAAATTTAGTTTGTTGTTGTGTGCTGATCTCATCTCTCTCGCTCTCTCTCTCTCTCACTCTCTCTCTCTCGCTCTCTCTCTCTCAGACGGAGTTCATGGATCGAAGAGTTGGGTTCGATCTCCAGCTCTCTGAACAGCGTCTACATGCGTATAACATGCCAATAAAATGCTAAGACAATTCTGGGAAGACTCGGGATGAACCAGCGTCCACGTGATTAAAATGTGATTGATGTGGGATGGTTGTACGAGAGGGGTGCGTGCGTGTGTTGATCTCACACTGACTTTTGAACATTTCAGGATTTCATTTTTGAACCGGTTCTTTTATATGACTCATTTGAATCACCTGAATCCCTGAACTGAATCAGAATTCCCATCCATAAACATAAAAGACATCAGTTTAGGAGTTTTTGATTGCTGCCTTAAAGCAAAGCTGCATGTGCAATCTACACGTTTTGAAGTATTTCTACGTCATTTAAAAAATAAAAAAATGTAATGTGTCATACCATTTATTTGTAATTAATTGTCAAATTGTAGAAATAATTTATAAGCTCAAAAAAGTCTAACATGAGGAGAGATTTGAATTTCCACTTGATGGACTCATTTTTAATTAAAGTATATATTAAAATATTTTTTGTAATTTTTGCATGTGCACATGACATGTAGATAAATAAAATATTTCATCCTTTTTAATATTTTAAATTTTTTTTTAGGTTTTTATCATTATTAATATATATTTATTTTTTTAATTTTTTTAATTATTTTACACATTTTATTATTCAATGATTAGCTTTTTATCGATGCACCCATTGGAGAAACACTGATAAGGCACAAAAACATGCAAATAATCATTCAAATAAACTGTTTTAATAGTGCAATCACAATTATGCATGCCACTAAACACATTCACTTTCACTTTGAATGCACAAACACACACAAACACACACACACACACACACACACACAGAGAGAGAGATCATATTTTAGACACTTTACAGCTAAAATAACACTTATACTTGAATAAATTATCTAAGTGATCGAACATTTCTTCGATTTTGTACTTGTAGTTATTTGGGAGCTTAAAGACAATTACTTTTGAGTTAAATATATTGATTCTGCAGTGAGGTCACCAAATAACTCTACTGACTTGAGTAAAGCTGCATTATTATTTTCTGTAGAGCTGCTTCATAGTTTAAATAGTAAAAAGTAATAATTAGAGCTGAATTAATTTAATCCTGACTCACTGTTTACAAGTGCAAAGTGATCTGTATTACATGAAGCACTATAGAAATAAACTTGATTTGACTTATTGTGGTAGTAGACATGATTCTATTGATGGAGATTAACATCCACTGAAGCTAAAACATTAATTTAACAACTCTGTGTGTGTGTGTGTGTGTGTGCAGGTCTCTGATCTACCAGCACCGCTGGGTCAAACTGGATGCTGAATACCTGAGATACTTCGACACTGAGAAGGTGATTCTGATTGGTTAAAGGGTTAAAGTCATGTTTGTAGAGTCTAACTCTTTGAGGCACGTGAAAAGACCTGATGTTCTTCAGTGCTGAGCGAATGCCTCTGACCGCACGTGTCCTTTAACACCCGCTGCTGATGTGACGATTAAACGCCTCTGTGTGTGTGTGTGTGTGTGTGTGTGTGCAGGACGTCTACTCGAAGAGGATCATACCTACAGTGTCCATCACTGGTGTGGTCAACGTGGGAGAGCAGAAGTTTGAAGTGGTGACACACAATCGCACTTTCCTGTTCCGAGCCGAGTGCGACTGTGAGTGTACAGACCGTGTGTGTGTGTGTGTGTGTGTGTGTGTGTGTGTGTGTGTGTGTGTGTGTGTGTGTGATGTTTAAAGCACATGATTAGGCGTGTTTGTGAATGAGACACACCCTGCTGATCAGTGAGGTTTTGTGGTCTGGTGAAACTAACGCTAACATGAACAACTGACCTCAACACACACACACACACACACACACACACACACACACACACACACACACACACACACACACACACACACACACACACACACACACACACACACAGAACTGTGTTCTTCTGGGGAAGAATAAAAAAATAAAATATTCATTCTTTATTTATTTTAATTAATAATCATATAATAATAATAATATTGTTATTGCTATTTATTAATGTTATTTAATATAAAAAAATAAAAAAATATTTTATTAAATTGTATTGTATTTATTATATTTTATTAAATTTGTTATTAAATATATATATATATATATAAAAAACACAAATACACACCGACATGCATACATATATGTTACACACACTCACAAACAGAACATTGTCTTTCTGGTGAAGAATAAACAAATACAATTTTACATTTTATAAAGAAAAATATAATATAATATAATATAATAGAATATAATATAATATAATATAATAACATTTAATGTTTAAATAAGTGTTTATTTTAATTGTTTTTATTTTAAATTACTATTATAATTAATTTTATTTTGTCAATTAATTAAAATGATTAATTAGTTTAAATGATTTAGCCTCACAACACAAGACAGTGTCATTCTGGTAAAGAATGAACAAAATAAACTTTACTATGCTATACTTATTTCTTTTTTAGTTAAATAAAAATATAATAGTATTAATAATATTTAAGTGTTTATTTTGATTGTTTTTATTTTAAATTGTTATTATAAAATTATTAATTTATAATTATTGTAATTATTACAAACTATGTCTTTCTGGTGAAGAATCAACAAAAACATTACTTTTTTTTCTAATAATTATAGTAAAAATATTGAAGTGTTTATTTCGATTGTCATTATTTTAATTTATTGTTATGATCATTTCATTTGTTTTGTCATTTTTTCAGGATTTAATGACTTGTTAGCTTTTCATTAACTCACAGAACCCCAGTTTGAGAAGCGCTGCAGTTAAACAAACACTCAGAGAGACTGTTTCAGTCGTGCAGTCACTGTCTGTTACACACGCTAATGTGATGATGTGTGTGTAAATAACGCAGACACTTCCACGCAGTATGCAGGACGTCTGCTCAGTGAAATGACTGAAGTGTGTGTGTGTGTGTGTGTGTGTCAGCGGAGCGGAGCGAGTGGGTCACGGTGTTGAAGAGCTGTGTCAGAGCGACCAGTCTGGACGTGACCTTTAACCCCTGCGTGAGCTACGAGATGAGGGGTTACCTGGAGCTGCGCGGCCTGCGCTCTAAACTCTATACGGTGGTGTGTGCGGATAAAGTCTTCCTCTACAAAAACGCCGAGGTAAACCCTCGATCTGTCTGTCTTCAGAAATAAAACTAACACTAGTCACAGGAAAGGGACATCAAACCTTTCAGAAAATATCATTTGCATCTTAATATCGCAATGACAGTAATATATATGACAGGGTGGACATATCTTATGGTTTATGCTTCGAATAATGGAACATAAATATAAAAAAAAAATGTGTGAGCTCAGCTAATAATGTTTCTGTAGTACTTAAGTGTCTACTATTTATGACATAAAGTGAATGGGAAATTAAGACCTAAATGTGTGAGTATTGTGAGGGTTGATATTACGTACGCAACATTGCACGACCAAAATGTTTCAACACGATTGCAATACAATAATAGTTCAATAAACAAGAAGTTAAAAATAAGTGACAGTTTAGACACTATTGATTGTTTTTGCTCAATTTCGCTGATGAAATTTAATACGGTTAGTGAAAAAAATGACAGTTTAAGAAACACAGTGGGGAATGACATCAGTTTTGTTAAATACAGACACTCCTTTTCAGTTAATTGTTATTTCTACCTTTTTTCTAGAGTACTTTATTTTGAGAGGTGTTTAAGTGAGAGAACATTTGTAATTTTGTCCAGATTATGTAAATAATTTTTTTGCATGTAAAAAAGTATGGAATTTTTGTTTGTATATGCTTACAATTATAGTTTTTAGAAAGAAAATCGAAAACGAAAAAATGAATCAGATTAATTTCAGTGAATCAGTAAACTAGTAAAACAGTGTTTATTAGTAGCATTGATATACTGTTTATATTTCATTCATATTTTGAAATAGTTTTTGTTTTTCTGTTTTAATTTTCATTATAGTGTTTTTTTTATAATTCAGTTGTGATTTTGCCATTTTTGTTACTTTTTTTTAAATGTCAGTTTTATTTAATTAAATTTTCGTCACCTTACATCTTTTGAGAAGTGAAAATGTATATACATGCTGTCTTTCATACAAAACAATGATAATATAATTTAGGGTTTAATTATGAATTCAGTTGCTTGACATGCTTGGACTGTTATAAAGTTGCATTTTCTTTGATGTTTGTGTGTGTTAAACATGAGAGCTGTTACTTTTGTCTGATTGTATTGATCAGTGTTATATTAGATGATTTAAAAGTGTATATGAGTGTTTGTGTACATTTATAGTTTAGAGATGTTAGTAATAAATGATAATCATAGTAACGTACACTAATGTTCCCATTTACATAGCTAAGTAAAGATGTTTGTTTCATGTGTGTGTGTGTGTGTGTGTGTGTGTGTGTAGGAATATCGTCTGGGGATCGGCATCACCTCGATTGATATGAATGTTGGTAACGTGAAGGAAGTGGATCGGAGAGCGTTTGATCTGACCACACCGTACCGCATATTCAGGTGAGACTTGCACTTGTTCGTTCATTTATTCATTAATTTGTTCATTCTGTGTGTGTATGTGTGTGTGCGAGTGAGTGTGAGTGTGTGTGAGTGCGTGAGTGTGTGTGTGTGTGTGTGTGTGTGTGTGTGTGTGATTGTGTGTGAGTGCATGTGCATGTGTGTGTGTGTGTGTGTGTGTGTGTGTGGGGTGAGTGTGGTGTGTGAGTGCGTGAGTGTGTGTGTGTGTGTGTGTGTGTGTGTGTGGAGTGTGTGTGAGTGCGTGAGTGTGTGTGTGTGTGTGTGTGCGAGTGAGTGTGAGTGTGTGTGAGTGTGTGAGTGTGTGTGTGTGTGTGTGTGTGTGTGTGTGTGTGTGTGTGAGTGCGTGAGTGTGTGTGTGTGTGTGTGTGCGAGTGAGTGTGAGTGTGTGTGAGTGCGTGAGTGTGTGTGTGTGTGTGTGTGCGAGTGAGTGTGAGTGTGTGCGAGTGAGTGTGAGTGTGTGTGTGTGCGAGTGAGTGTGAGTGTGTGTGTGTGTGTGTGTGTGCGAGTGAGTGTGAGTGTGTGTGAGTGCGTGAGTGTGTGTGTGTGGGTGTGTGCGAGTGAGAGGTGTGAGTGTGTGAGTGTGAGTGTGTGTGAGTGCGTGAGTGTGTGTGTGTGTGTGCGAGTGAGTGTGAGTGTGTGTGAGTGCGTGAGTGTGTGTGTGTGTGTGTGTGTGTGTGCGAGTGAGTGTGAGTGTGTGAGTGTGTGTGTGTGTGAGTGTGTGTGCGTGAGATTTATGCATCATCTGAAAGCTGAATAAATAATCTCTCCATTGATGTGTGGTTTGTTAGGAGGACAATATTTGTCTGAGATACAACTATTTGAAAAATCTGGAATCTGAGGGGGCAAAAAAAAATCTAAATATTGAGAAAATCATCTTTAAAGTTGTTCAAATGAATTCTTAGCAATGCATATTACTAATCAAAAATTAAGTTTTGATATATTTCTGGTAGGAAACTTACAAAATATCTTCATGGAACATGATCTTATCTTAATATCCTGATAATTTTTGGCACTGTTTAAGTTTTGGTATTTTTAGATTGTGTGTGTTGTTGTTGGAGAGGTGTTTAGTTTGTGTTCTGTGTATGTTGTTTAGTAGTGTATTGGGGTGTGTTTGTGGATCAGTGGGTGGAGGCCATGCGCAACTCTATCGCAGAGGCCTTGTCCAATTACGAAGTGGCTGAGCGGATCTGGGCGGAGCCGTCCAATCAGATGTGTGCTGACTGCAGCGCTGCCAAACCTGAGTGGGCCGCCATCAACCTGGCTGTGGTCTTCTGCAAGCGATGTGCAGGTAACGACCAATCACGACCAGCGACAGCTGACCAATCACGACCGGCGACAGCTGACCAATCACGACCGGCGATAGCTGACCAATCACGAGAAAAGATGGTTTTCAATCCGTCTAACTTGTATTAAGAAGCACATATCAACAAAACAGAAGATTTAAGGCCTCCCTGTGGTTTTCCATCAAAATAGAAGTTTGTTTTAAAAAGGAGTTTAAGAAATTAAGACATAAATATTACTATTGTACGGGCAACATTGTAGAGTTATGTATTTTTATTATTATTATTATTATGTTTTTATCATTATCAATTAAATTCTTAATTTATTATATTAAAATATTGCAATTAATATTTCTTAATATTTCTTATTTTATTTAGTAATTTTTATTATATTATTATTTTTATTATTATTATTATTATTATTATTATAAATTAAATACTCCTATTTATTTATTAGGTTAAAATATTGCAGTTAATATTTCTTATTTTATTTTTATTCTGTAAGTTTTATGTTTGTATTTATTATTATTATTATTGCTATAATAATATAATAATAGAAGCAGTAGTTATCACAATAGTAAATATTACTACTATTATCAGCAATTAAATGCTAATTTTATTATATTATTATATTATTATTATTATTATTAATTATTATTGCGATACAATAATAATTATAATAATAATAATATTACTTATTATTATTATTTAATTAAATACTCATAAATAAATGCCAAGTTTATTATATTGAATTATTACAATAAATATTTCTTATTTTATTTAGTTTATTTTTTTTTTTACATATTTTTAATTAGTAGCAGTAGTTATCATAATAGTAAATATTATTATTGTTGTTATTATTATTATAACTATTATTATAATTATTATATATATATATATATATATATATATATAATATATATGTTTATGTATGTATTATATTGTACATGAATATAATATACATATTGTGTGGCGCTACAAATAAGCACACCAACCCTGGATTTAAAAAAATTTTTTAATCACAATTTAAATTGCAGTTGTAGTTTTTACCAGAAAAATTACCATTAGATGTTTTCCTCCAAATCATGCAGCCCTTGTTTCTGCAGCAGTCTGTGTGTTTGTCTGTGACAGGAGAGCACCGCGGGCTCGGTCCGAGCATATCTAAAGTACGCAGTCTCAAAATGGACAAGAAGGTCTGGACCGAAGATCTCATCCAGGTGTGTTTTGTTCATGTGATTGTTCTGTGGTTCTTGCGCTCGTCTTCATCAGTCCTCTCCTCGTGTCCCAGCTGTTCCTCGCTCTAGGAAACGAACGAGCCAATCAGTTTTGGGCGGCGAACGTCCCGCCCAGCGAGGCCTTGACCCTGAACAGCAGCAGCGAGGAGCGCCGCCGCTTCATCACCGCAAAATACCGCGAGGGCAAATACCGCCGATATCACCCGCTGTTCGGAAACCAGAGAGAACTCAATAACGTGAGTGTGGGTTAAGAGTGAAAAAATTATACACTGATTGTGTTTGTGTTTGTTATGTGTTCAAAATTAACTAGTTGCTTACTACTTACTGCACACTGCACACTAATGAGGAGATCCCACTCACTGCGATCCAGTACAGCACTTTATAAATCGATGCATTGATTATTATAATTTAAAAACACTTTGTGAAATGGAGTGCAGTGTTAAACGCTTCAAACTGCAGTATGTTTAGAATACTGCATTTTTAAATTCCTTTCAGAATTCAGTTTTGTGTAAAAATGATGTGTAGCTCCGCCCACATAGAACTCTCTTCATGCTTTACATAACTGAATATGAATTAGATGCATTGTCATAATGTGAAGTATTAATATCAGCATTAGTTGAGGAGGCCAGTCAGTTGAGTTATCAGCATTAGTTGAGGAGGCCAGTCAGTTGAGTTTGGGTGGTTTGTAAGTAATGTGGAGAGGATTCAGACTGTGATCTTTTACTTAGATCTTATTTATTCTTCTGTGAGTTTGTTTATTGTGGCATGTGAGTGTGTGTGTGTGTGTGTGTGTGAGAGAGAGAGAGAGGTGAGTGTGTTTGTGTGTTTGTGTGTTGTGTGGTGTGTGTGAGCGAGAGGAGAGTGTGTGTGTGTTGTTGTGGTGTGATTTTGTGGTGAGTGAGTGATGTGGTGTGGTGTGTGTGTGTGTGTGTGTGTGGGGGTGAGAGAGAGAGAGAGGTGTGTGTGTGGTGTGTGTGTGGGTGGGTGTGAGGGTAGAGAGAGAGAGAGAGAGAGTTTGGTGTGTGTGTTTGTGTGTGTGTGTGTGGCGTGTGTGAGAGAGAGGAGTTTGGGTGTGTGGGTGGTGTGTGTGTTGGTGTGTGTGTGAGGTGTGGGAGTGAGTTGACTTGAGTGGTGTGTGTGTGTGTGTGTGTGGGTGGGAGGAGTGGAGAGAGAGGGTGTGTGTGTGTGTTGTGGGTTGTGTTGAGAGGGAGATGGAGGGTGGGTGTGTGTGTGTGGTGTTGTGAGCGAGAGGAGAGAGAGAGAGAGATTTGTTTGGTGTGTGTTGGTGTGTGTGGGGGTATGTAGGGTGTGTGTGAGAGAGAGAGAGAGAGAAAGGTGGTTGTTTGTGTGTGTCTGTGTGTGGTGTGTGAGAGAGAGAGGAGTGTTGTGTGTGGTGTGTGGTGGGTGGAGTAGTGAGTGTGAGTGGTGTGTGTGGGTATGTTTGTGTGTGTGTGTGAGGAGAGAGAGAGAGAGTGTGTGTGTGTGTGTGTGGGTGTGTGGAGAGAGAGAGAGAGAGAGTGTGTATGTGGGTGTGTGTGGGTGTGTGTGAGAGTTGTGAGAGAGAGAGAGAGAGTGTGTGGTGTTGTGTGGTGGTGTGTGTGTGTTGGAGAGTGATTGTGAGTGAGTGAATTGTGTGGTGTGTGTGTGTGTGTGTGTGTGAGAGAGAGAGAGAGAGAGTGTGTTGTGTGTGGTGCTGTGTGTGTGAGTGAGGTGTTTAGGCAACACACGGGGATGAAGGCGAACAGCAGAATGAAGAAGCAGAGTGAATATGATGCTCCTAATCAGTGTAGAGTTTGTGTGTGTGTGTGTGTGTGTGTGTGTGTGTGTGGTGTTGTGTGTGTGTGTGTGAGTGTGGTGTGTGGTGAGAGGAGAGGTGAGTGTGTGTGTGTGATGAGAGAGGGAGGAGAGAGAGTGTGGTGTGTGAGTGGGTGTGAGTGTGTGTGAGAGAGAGAGTGTGTGCATGTGCGTGCGTGTGTGTGTAGTGAGTGTGTGGTGTGTGGGTGTGAGGTGTGTGTGTGTGAGTTGTGTGTGTGGGGGTGTGTGTGTGCGGTGTTGTGAGTGTGTGGTGTGTGTGTGTGTGTGTGGGGTGTGTGAGAGTGAGAGGAGAGTGGGGGGGGGAGAGTGTGGTGTGTGTGAGTGGTGAGTGAGATGGGGTGAGTGAGGGGGGTGGGTTTGTGTGGTGGTTTGTGTTGTTGTGAGTGTGTGTGTTTGTGTGGGTGTGGGTGGTGGGATTGTGTGAGTGTGGGTGTTGGAGAGAGAGAGTGAGTGTGTTGGGTGGGGGGAGAGAGCGAGAGAGGTGTGGTGTGGTGAGTTTGTGTGTGGATGGTGTGTGCATGAGAGAGGAGGTGTGGTGTGGTGTGCGTGTGTGTGTGCGTGTGTGTGTGTGCGTGGTGTGTGTGTTGAGTGAGACGCGAGGTGTGTGTGTGGTGTGTGTGTGTGAGTGTGTGTGTGAGTGTGTGAGAGTGAGTGTGTGTATGTGTGAGTGTGTGTGTGTGTGAGTGTGTGAGAGTGAGTGTGTGTGTGAGTGAGTGTGTGAGAGTGAGTGTGTGTGTGAGTGTGTGAGAGTGTGTGTATGTGTGAGTGTGTGAGAGTGTGTGTATGTATGTGTGAGTGTGTGTGTGTGAGAGTGAGTGTGTGTGTGTGTGTGTGAGAGAGTGAGTGTGTGTGTGTGTGTGTGTGTGTGTGTGTGAGAGTGAGTGTGTGTGTGTGTGTGTATGTGTAAGGGAATTTGCGGTATGTGCGAGTATGTATTTGATGTACTGATATAAACCAGTTCATGTGGGATTTACGGTTAGTGTGGGACTTTATCTAGTATCATCAGCATTGTGTCTGAGATGAACACTGATGTGAGTGTGTGTGTGTGTTTTTGTGAAGTTCTGATGAGATGATTCATTTGTACGAAACAAATCAGCGTGATCTGCTTCTTAAACACACACACACACACTCTCATGAGCTCCCAGGATTCCTCTGTGCTGTTTCAGTGGGAAGAGAAGAAACAGACAAAGAGTCCATTCACTCACTCACAGAGAGAGAGAGAGAGAGAGAGACAGAGAGAGAGAGAGAGAGAGAGAGAGAGAGAGAGACGGGTGATGAAAGACAGACAGATGCAGCAGATTGAATCCTCTGACATGTGATCTTTAACAGCATTATAATGCATCATACTGGCCACCCTTTCCCATAGTTCTGCATCACTGGTTTATCTGCAGGACTCAGACAGTATATTAGATATCAACCTGCGACCACTACAGTATCGGTTTGATCAGAGAATGAATGAATGAACAGAGAATGATTTGATCAAAAAAAGTTCCTCCTCCCTTTAAAATATGATGTATGGATATTATTGTAATCTTGTTCTTGAAAGAAACCTGAATATCTTTCATTTGTTGTGAATCAGACTGAAGGAGAGAGAGACAGTGTCAGGTTTGTTGATCAGACTGTGACTAAGCTCCGCCCCCAGTGCAGTGATTTATCTGAACCCGCCCACTCAGCCATAGGCTCCGCCCCCTCTGCTCTCATTCTCTCATTCTGTCGTTCGTTCGGCCGTGATTCACATCAGTGTGTGTTTGTGCGGCTCTGGACTGCGCTTATAAATCACACACACACACACACACAGGTTGGGGGCTGACCTTTGAACTTTCAACCTTGTCAGTCAGCTGGGTGAGTTGTTGCAGTATTTTCTGTCCTTGTTCAAGATGTGTTGGGTTTTCTCAGGTGTCACAGAGTGCTTGTGTGTGTATTTTCAGAGAGTGTTTTTTCAGAGAGTCTGTTAGAAGAGTCTGTGTTTAAGTGTTTGTGTGCGCGTGTTTTCAGTCTGTTTTAAGTGTGTGTGTATTTTAAATCTGTGTTGTAAGTGTGTGCATATGTTTTAAATGTGTGTTTTAAGTCTGTGTTTTCAAGTGTTTGTGTTTAAGTGTATTTTAAGTGTGTTATGTGTTTTTTAATGTTTGCATAAGTTTTAAGCGTTTTTTGAGTGAGTGTTTTGTGTTTGTGTGTGTGTTTTAAGTTTGTGTTTTGTAAGTATGTGTGTGTTTGGCAGATTGCAGGTTTTCTGAGACTTTCACATGATGTTAGTATTACTGGAAGACACACACATTACATTAGACACACATGTGCTGTGTGTGTGTGTGTGTGTGTGTGTGTGTGTGCTGCAAGACTAATCAATGCTAAGACAGACCCACCCAACAATATACAGAGTGAGAGAATGAGCAGGAGACCATGATTGTGTGTCTCTCTTCACATTCTTTGTGTAGCAGCAGTTTTACCTTCCTCAATGGATGGCTTTGTGTGTCTCTTTCACACACACACACACACACACACACACACACACAGAGGCTGATTTACTAATTTCCCGATGAATGAGTGTGTTTCTGTACTCTGTTAATGTTATGCTGGTATGTGTGTGCTTGTATTGTGTTCATGTGTTCCAGTATGATGTGTGTGTGTGTGTGTGTGTGTGTGGTTCATATCTTAAGAGATGTTCATCATTCAGAATCACAGCATCAGTGATGATAGGTTGGTTCAGATTGGTGTTTATTCTTGATTTGCTCTCGTCTCGGTGAGTTTTGACGTGTTTTTGTGTTTCAGTGATCTAGACTGATTTTTAGATGTTTTCATCTCTTCTCTTTCCTTTAGGAAACGCTCGTTAACTTTGTTTTGTTTTGGGAGGAGATTGGAAATCCTCAAATTAAGTCTTTGACCATCTAAGAGCAGAAACACTGAGGGTTTAGAAATAAAATGAGATGAAATGCACAGTACAGATGTGCTAGATTTACAGTCTCTGTGTTCACAGACTTTAATGAAGGACCGTCGGTCACAAGGGTTCTCAAATGAAGGTTCACAAATAAAAGCTTGAGGATTGAATGATTGAAAATGAAAAACATTGGTCACTTGTAGTGTAAAATATTTTTTTTTTATAATATTACATCTTTTATTTTTTTGATTATAGTGTTTTATTTGACCATACAACTGTAATTTACAGCAGTAATATTTATTTGTGCATTTTTATAGTCAATGATAAAATTATTATTAATAATAATAATAGCAATATATTTAGCAATATATTCAGGTAAAGACCCTGAATGAGGTTTCAGCAGCAATTTGAGACATAATCACATTGCAAACTCACCATAAATGACAAAATAATTGCAATATAATATTTTGGCCAAGTTGTGCAGCACTTTATATTAAAATAACAGTTTTAAATGTTTTATTTGTTTACCTGGGTGTCATGTGACTATTGAGTTGTTAAAATGTTAGAAGATCTCAGGGTAACTTCACATAGTTTGGGAATGGCTGTCATCGGTGTGTTCGTGAGTGGGTGGGTGGGTGAGTGAGTGAGAGAGAGAGAGTGCGTGTGTGAATGAGAGAGCGAGTGTGTGTGTGTGAGTGACTGAGAGAGCGAGAGAGAGAAAGAGAGAGAGTGTGTGTGTGTTGATATCAGGTGGAATTCACAAGAGACAGAAACATTTCTCACACACTCTCACACGCACACTCTCACACACGCACACTCTCACACAAGCACACTCTCGTACACACACACTCTCACACACACGCACACTCTCGCACAAGCACACTCTCGCACACACGCACACTCTCGCACACACGCACACTCTCGCACACACACACACTCTCGCACACGCACACTCTAGCACACACACACACACACACACACACACACACTCTCACACACACACACACACACACACACACACACACTCTCAGACACGCACACTCTCGCACGCGCACACACACACTCTCACACACGCATTCTCACACACGCATGCGCACACACACACTCTCACACACGCACGCGCACACACACACACTCTCACACACGCACGCGCACACACACTCTCACACACGCACGTGCACACACACACACACACTCTCAGACACGCACACTCTCGCACGCGCACACACACTCTCACACATGCATTCTCACACACGCACGCGCACACACACACTCTCACACACGCACACTCTCACACACGCACACTCTCGCACGCGCACACACACACACTAACACACAATGCGCATGCACACCCAACCACACTCTCACACACGCACCACTCTCACACACCCCCACGCGCACACACACTCTCACACACGCACGTGCACACACACACACACACTCTCAGACACGCACACTCTCGCACGCGCACACACACACTCTCACACATGCATTCTCACACACGCACGCGCACACACACACACTCTCACACACGCACCATCACCCAACCCCCCGCCCACACACGCACACTCTCGCACGCGCACACACACACACTCACACACGCATGCGCACACACACACTCTCACACACGCACACTCTCACACACGCACGCGCACACACACACACTCTCACACACGCACGCGCACACACACTCTCACACACGCACGTGCACACACACACACACACTCTCAAGACACACCACATCTCTGCAACGCGCACACACACACTCCACAACATGCCATTCCCACACGCGCACACACGCACACACACACTCTCACACACGCACACTCTCACACACGCACACTCTCGCACGCGCACACACACACACTCACACACGCATGCGCACACACACACTCTCACACACGCACACTCTCACACACGCACACTCTCGTACACACACACTCTCACACACACGCACACTCTCGCACACACACACTCTCACACACGCACGCGCACACACACACTCTCACACACACGCACGCACACACACACACACACACACACACACTCTCAGACACGCACACACTCCTCGCACGCGCACACACACACACTCTCACACGTGCACACACACACACTCTCACACACGCACGCGCACACACACACTCTCACACACGCACGCGCACACACACACACACACACCTAACGACACGCACGTGCACACACACACACACACACACACTCTCACACACGCACACTCTCGCACGCGCACACACACACTCTCACACACGCATTCTCACACGCGCACACACACACTCTTGCACACGCACACTCTCACACACGCACACTCTTGCACACGCACACTCTCGCACGCGCGCACACACACTCTCACACACGCACGTGCACACACACACTCTTGCACACGCACACTCACACACGCACACTCTCGCACACGCGCACACACACTCTCACACACGCATTCTCACACACGCACGCGCAGTGATGCGGTATTGAACTGATCCTTAGAAACACTGTGACCCACGTCACATTTAACACACACACTCTTGCACACGCACACTCTCACACACGCACGTTCTTGCACACGCTCTTTCTCGCGCGCGCTCAGACACGCACACTCTCGCACGCGCACACACACACTCTCACACACGCATTCTCACACGCGCACACACACACTCTTGCACACGCACACTCTCACACACGCACACTCTCGCACGCGCACACACACACACGCACGTGCGCACACACACACTCTCACACACGCACACTGTCTCACACACACATACACACACTCTCTCACACGCACATGCACACACTCACACTCACACACACACACACACACACACACGCGCACACTCTCTCGCACACACACACACTCTCTCACACACACACGCTCACTTACACACACACACACACACACATACCCACACAGATTAATGAGACGTTGAGAAGTCATTTCAGACATCTGTTTATTTTATTATTTATCCTTACACTTATTTATGTTTTAGTAAGCGACTTCCAGCTTCACTGTATGTTTAGTGTGTTGTTCTCTGGGACTCAAACCCATGACCGTCGTGTTGCGACCGTTGTGATCCAGCAGCTGTCTAGTCAGTCACTGTCAGTCAGAAACGTGATATTTTAGTTCCTCCTGATCATTTCCAGTCTCTCTGACGCAAGCTTTGAGACACCTGACCACATTTACTCTTATCGTACATCCTTGTGCAGGAATAATCATCCTACTTCCTCAGTGACCTCAGCATTTCTCAAATAACAGCATGTTGAATATTTCTGGGATTTATCGTCCGTGTGTTTGTGTTTGAAGGACGTTAGTTTGATTCATGTCTGAGTGTTATTGAGAAAGAGACTCATAGATTGTGTTTAAATGAGCCGCGGTTTACACGGATTACTGCGTGTTTTTGTGTGTGGTTTCATTTACTCTGTGTGTGTGTGTGTGTGTGAGTGAGTGTGTGTGAGTGTGTGTGTGTATCAGGGTTTTTCCTGCATAGAGGATTATGTGGCGGCCGCCTCCGCCAAATGTTGTGCCGCCTCTGGTTGTCGACAAATCTCAAGCAGGCAGTCACGCTCAAGCATCACTGAATTGCTTCCATTAGAGCTTTTACTTCATATTTGGAAAAATACTGATATTTTTATACACAGATATTTCTTTACACAGAATCATCCTTTCTATTAATTTTCCAATGATTTGCACGATCTGATGAGCATTAACTAATATTATGTGATCTCTGTATGAATGAATGAAGCACGGTTCCGTTTACTACACACACACACACACACACACTGAAGCGCGTGCAATGCTCGCTGTGATTTTAGCACGAAATAAGGACATAAATACACAAACAACATCTCCAGAACTAATCTTTCATAAACTTCATGAGTATTTTATCATTTCATTCGAGTAAAACTAGCGTCTCATGATTTACACACAGAAGGTATTCACGGCAACCCGTCAAAATAAAAGTCCGGCTTACCTTCAATACATTGCAACCGAAATATATGACTTTTGTTCAGCAGAATGTACAATACTACTAAAATTATTTAAAAATTTATATATATATACATATATATATCATATATATATACTATATATATATATATATATATATAGATACAAACCTTTTAAGGAATGATCACACAAAATTCTTCCATGTTTTAATTTTAAAAGTAAATCCCCTTTGTTTGACAAAAAATAAAGTTTAATGTTTAATAATTTAAAGATCAATTAAATTAATGTTTTATGCCTTCATTTGATAACCAGATACACAACACAGAATTTCTGAGGAAAAGGAAAACATTTAATAAGGCTATTTTAAGAATAAATGTGAATAACTGATGATCCATGATTTTTATTATTTTTAATTGGTTTTGATTTTGAATTGTGATTTGTGATTTAATTAAAAAATTAAAAAGGATTTTTGGATGTATTTTGGTGGAATTTGGTAAAAAATAAAGTGCCCTATATTTAACACACGAATACAAGAGAATATGGTTTGTATGTTATTTTAATGAGGTTTGGGGTGTTTTCTTAACAATAAAGAAAGTTTTCGTGAGAAATGCCAAGCTGGTAGCTTAGTATAAAAACTATAAATAAGTTATTACAAACACTCTATTATGTTATTAAGTACATTGTATTGTTGGTATGAAGTTAATATTAATTTTATAAAAAGTCTTAGCTTAGCGCTAATGCACCTGTTAGCCTGCTGCGAGTGCATTTGATGATGTATCAGAAGAGTTCACCTAAGGTTGTAAGAATATATTTTGTTTTCTCGAAAGACACTTTAAGTGGATAAATGTATATTGGATCAATGCGATGTGGACCAGGAGACTATAAAGAGTGGATAAAGATTTCCAGTTTCATGAAATGTTTAACAACCTGATGTTATATGTTATGGGTACATTGTGTGCACATGATCAGGATGGTACCACCTCCGCCTCATATTGAGCCGGGAAAAACCCTGTGTGTGTGTGAGTGTGTGTGTGTGTGTGTGTGTGTGTGTGAGTGTGTGTGTGTGTGTGTCCTGCTGTGATCACAGAGGTTGGTTTTCAGCTGTCCAAACATCCTCTCGCTTACACAATCACAACACAGTCTCTCTCTCATTTAGGGATTGGTCAGCATGGCCAACTAGTCGTCCACCAACCAAATACTCAGTTACTTTTTAAATACTGTATATATATATATATATACATTATATATATATATATATATATATATATATATTTAAAAAAATGACAATATAAAAAAAAAATGACAATAAAAAAAAAAATGAATAAAAATCTTTAATCATACAACAATGCTACTATATTATATAATTTTATTAATGTTAAGATTTTTATATAATTATTATTGTTATGGTCATTAATGAAACTAATATAAGTGTGTGTGTGTGTGTATTAAATTATTTATAATTATAACAATATTACAGTATTAATAATATCTTAATATATTGATCATTTAAATTACAGGCATTTCATATTTTTAAGTAACTTAATATATTTGTAATATTATTATTATTATGATCAATAAAACATGTCTGTGTGTGTGTGTTTTAATAATAATATTTAATAATAAAAATATTTATTTTATTATAATAATTTGAATTAGATAACTTTTTATTTATTATAATTATTTATTTATTTATTTATTATTATTTTTTTAAATAGGAAAATCTTCGAACTACATCCATTAAAATCAGCTCTTGTGTAACAAATTCAACAGTTCATCTCACAGCACTTACTACTGTATATACTACACTGAATCCACTCGTCTGTTTATGTGATTCTGGTAGTTTTGTGCAGTAAAACAATCCGGATAATTTTATATATATATATATGCTGACGTTAATGTTTAGTGTTCATGAATGACCCTAAAGCAGCCCCATTATACCAGGGTCACTGGACCTAGACTATACATTGGTTCTGTATGAACAGACATTATTCGTCGTTTTAAATAGGGCTGCATGATATATCAGTTCTGCACTGGTATGTTTAAATTTTGTATAGTGTTTTCTTTACTCTATACTTCAAAAACTATGTCTAAAACGAGTAATATTTCATGTATTTGAGGTCTGAGATGTGGGAACGCTGAAGAGAGAGAGGGCAAACATTTAGCATTTTAGGCCTGTCTAATCAACCAATATTGTCTTAAATAGCACTTCATCTTTTATAACATGGGACTTTAACCAAATGTATTAGATCGGTTACTCTTTATTTTAACATGTCCTTGTTACAGTGTAATTACACAATTAACTACATGTACTTACTGTATGGTTAGGGTTAGGATTCGGTTTAGGGTTACTTGCATGTAATTGTGAATAATTTATTGTTATTATAATAGTAAGTACATGCAACACGTGTAACAAGGACATCTTAAAATAAAGTGTTACCCATTCAATCCTGATTTTTATAAAATGTTGCAACAAGATGTTAATTTTTTTTTTTTTTGTAATATCATTCAGCCCTAGTTTCAAATGTGCTCAGAAACATCTGACTTTATTTTGTGACCAGGTCACCGTTATTACAATGCAGATTGTGTCAAAGCAGTTTAATTCCATGCTGCAGCAAAGTCAGATTGTGCAGAGGACTGACAGGAACGTCACTGACACACACACGTTCCACACCTGATCCGCTGTAGATCCCTGAGCCGTTCTCTCTCTCCGCAGGCGCTGTGCATTAACGTTCAGTCGAGCGATGTGTGTGAGACGCTGGCGCTGGTGTTCTGCGGCGCAGAAGTGAGCTGTGACACCGGAGACCCCGAGCTGGCCTCCCCGATCGCTCTGGCCCAACACCACGGACAGAACCTGCAGGTGGAGTTCCTCACGCAGAACCGCAACACAGGTGTGTGCCTCGGAGAACAGTACTAGGGTTCATTCAATTGTAATGTGATTTTAAACCATTTAAGCACAAGATGGGAAAGAACTTGCGTATCGTTATGTGTGCGGGTCCGCAGCCTGTGTCTGTTCATTTCCACTGCAGAAAAGGGAGTTGGTTTCTCTTTCACATTTTGCGACCAGTGTGCACAAAATTACGTCAGTGTTTCCTCATAAACACAGCCATTTTTTAAGTGAGAATTAACAGATGAGAAAGAAAAAGTCTAATCTAATGTGTGAAATTTATATTAGTCTAGTTGTTTTTGATGTGGTATTTTTGTTAAAACCATAGGCAAGTATTCTTTATAGTCTGTTGCTGTTTTTTGTATTGTTATTAGTGTTTATTAAAAAGACAGAATACATATATTTGACATCTAAATGTTTTTTTTTTTAACATGGAATCAAAACTAGGAATTGTTAAGAATTAGAATTGATAAACAGAATCGGAATCAGAATCGGCTTACTCAGGTTTGACCTTTTGACCTACAGAACTCCCGAGGTCAGAGGTGAAGGTCTCCATAGACAGGGTGCACTACATGGCCCCGCCCTCTGTCACGCATAATGGGTTTCTATTTAAGACCGCCTCCATGGCTCGACCAATCACAGAGAAGAAGGGAAAAGAAGGTGAGCCAGTCAGTGAATAGAAGATTTTCTGAAGTGTTATGTGCAAAATGTTTTCAGGCTAATTTAATTTGATTTGATTCTGTCTGTCCGTGTCCGTCAGAGTTCAGTCGGCGGTGGTGTGTGCTGAATGACGGGAATTTTAGCTACTATGAAAGTGACAAAAACGCTACACCGAACGGAGGACTGAAGATGAAGGAGATCGTCTGTCTGGCTGTCAACCCTCCTGAGACTCATGGGTAATCAGGCCCACAGCGTGTGCTTAAGGACTGTCACCTTTCTCTTCTGTAGAGCCTGATTATATAAACGTCTCTTTCTTCAGGTACGATCACACGTTCGAGCTGTACTCGGACGCCGAGCGCTTGTATCTGTTCGGCACTGATAATCCCGAGACCATGCGCGAGTGGGTCAAATCCATCGCAAAGGTGACATCACACCTGTTCTGAACCGTCTGACAGGTTTGGTCTGGTTTGGACTGTGTCTCATTTTCATGTCGTCTGTCTGTGTCACAGTCGTTCATTCCCGCGGCTGCGGAGGATCTGTTACTGAAGGACTTTGAGCGGATCGGCCGGCTGCGATATAAAGACAGACTGAACCGGGAGATGTCGAGATTGGGCTGGTTCTGTCTGGTGGGGTCCAGCCTGCACATCCGGCTGGAGGAGCACACCACAGATGAGACCATCGACCTGCAGAAGCTCCTGGAGCTCTGTGAGTCACAAAATGCCACCAAAACCAACTAAAATGCAACCAAAATAGACAAAAAATACTCTAAAACCAACAGAAATGCCAACAAAATCAACAAAAATACTACCAAATCAGCAAAAATTACACCAAAACCACCATAAATACTGCCAAAACCAATAAAATGACACTAAAATCAACAAAAATGCCACCAAATCAGCAAAAATTACACCAAAACCACCATAAATAGTGCCAAAACCAATAAAATGACACTAAAATCAACAAAAAATGCCACCAAAATCTGCAGAAATACCACCTAAATCAACATCATAAAACCTAAACCAACAAAAATGAAATTAAAATAGACAAAAATCACTCAGATTTGGTGAACCAACTGAACCAACAGAAATGCAATCAAAACAAAAATGGCAACAAAACCAACAACAATTACACCAAAACCAACTAAAATGCAACCAAAATAGAGAAAAATAACTTCAAAACCAACAGAAATGCCTCCAAATGAGCAAAAATGACACCAAAGCCACCATAAATACCACCAAAATGAACAAAATTTCACCAAATCAGCAAAAATGACAACAAAACCAACAAAAATGCAACAAAAATAGACATAAATTACTCAAAAACCAACAGAAATGCCAACAAAATCAACAAAAATACTACTAAAATCAACAAAAATGCCACCATATCAGCAAAAATGGCACCAAAACCACCATAAATACCGCCAGAACCACCAAAAATGACACAAAATCAACAAAAATGACAAAACCAACAAAATGACACTAAAATCAACAAAAATGCCACCAAAATCTGCAGAAATACCACTGAAATCAACAGTGACACCAAAACTGACAACAATGCCACCAAAACCAGCAAAAATGCCACCAAAATCAACATCATGAAACCAAAACCAACAAAAATGAAATTAAAATAGACAAAAATCACTCCAAAAACCAACAGAAATGCAATCAAAACAACAAAAATGGCAACAAAACCAACAACAATTACACAAACCAACAAAAATACAACCAAAATCAACAAAAGCGCCACCAAATCAACAAAAATAACACCAAAATCAACAAAAAATCAACAAAAATAGACAATCAACAAAAATGCAAAGTTGACACCAAAACCTACTAAATGCCGTCAAAATAGACAAAAATGCCACCAAAACTAGCAAAAATAAACCACCAAACAAAAAAACTAAACCAACAAACCAACAAAAATGCCCCCCAAATTCATGATTTCTGTTGAGTGCATGAGTGCAGTGGCCAATCACAACAGTTTAAATTAGTGAGTGTTATTTAAGAAGTATTTAACCTAAAAAGACAACATAGATACATGCAATAAGGTAGTTATAAAAAATTGCTTTTATGAATGTTAAAAAAAATGCCCCTAGTAATAAGTTACAGCAGCCAGATATTGGCATTTAATGGAAAAGTTCATTACTCCCCTAGTGAAAACTAAGTATACTACAAATACATTTACATATTTATGTACTTAATAAAATACCCTGAAATTGTACTTTTAATACACTAAACAAGCAAGTACACTTCAGGTACACTTTAAACATTTTGCATTTAAAGACCGATATTATACAAAGATCATACAGTCCTCATCAAAAGTGATATCGAAACACATTTTAGACTTAATATTAAGAAATCTGCATTGTGCTCATGTAGTACGCCAAATAAAGTTTAATTATAATTATTATATCAGTAAGTCTCGAATTATCTGTCAGTAAATATGTTAATAGATTTGAACTGTACTTTAATAAATAAATGTACTTTGTACATTTAATAAATGTAATAAATGTGATGCAGTGTGCTGAATCTAAACTGAACGTGTGTGTGTGTGTGTGTGTGTGCAGCGATCCAGCCGGAGAATGAGGTGCTGGTTCTGGTGGAGCGAGGCAGGTGAGCAGGTCGAGGGTAACCCGTTATGTGTTTGTGACAGCGGGCGGATGCTGACTAACTGGACGTCTCCCCGCAGGACGCTGTACATCGAGGGCGAGAGGAAGCTGGACTTCCAGGGCTGGGCGGCGGCCATCCAGAGGGCTGCTGGGAGTACTGGAGACACACTGAGTCAGCAGCAGCTGACCGAGGCTGACATTCCCGTGATCGTGGAGCGCTGCATTCATTTCACCACACAATACGGTACTCAACTCTGTTCTGCTGCACTCTATTCAACTCTTTCTGACCTTATTTGTTGATTCCGCTGTTCTGCCTACATTTACATTTACATTTAGTCATTTAGCTGATGCTTTTATCCAAAGCGAATTACAAATGATGACAACAGAAGCAATCAAAACTAACAAAAGAGCAATGATATACAAGTGTTTGACAAGTCTCCGTCAGCCTAACACACACACACACACACACACACACACACACACACACACACACTCTCACACACACACACACACACACACACACACACACTCTCACACACACACACACTCTCACACACACACACACACACACACACACAGACACACACGCACACACACAAACAAACACAGACACACACACACACACACACACACTCTCACACACACTCACACAAACAAACACACACACACTCTCACACACTCACACAAACAAACACACACACACACACACACACACACACACACACACACACTCTCACACACACTCACACACACACTCACACACACACTCACACACACCACACACACACCGTCACCTCACACACACTCACACACACACACACACACTCACACAAATGCTCAAACACACACACACACACACTCATACACACACTCAACACAGAACACACACACACACACACACACACACACACACACTCTCACACACACACTCATTCACACACACACACACACACACACACACACACACCACAAAAACCTCACTTAAACAACAGATTCCTCTTGTGTCTCAGTGATCATGTGATCTTTCTCTAACTAACTAGTATTAAACAGTGAGGTCACCTACTGAGGGTAAATGATCTCCTAGATGTACACTTTACTGAGTAACAGATGATGTCATGAAACCACGACAGTAAATGTGTCCCTGCAGACGTCTGATTCATCTTCATGATTCGTTTGAATCATGTGACTGTCAGACAGAACTCTGTTCAGGAGCGATGTCACATGATAGAACCATTAACAACAGAACACTCGACACACTTACAGACTTACTATCCAGAAAACTCAAGCCAAATGACAATCACTTGTGTGGTGCCTTTTATAATATAATATAACACATTGTTTCAAAGCAGCTTTACAGGCAGGTTAATAGTAATAATTTAAGTCCCTATTAAACAGTTTACGTGTATTAAAATTAAACTGTCTAATTTTGAAGTTCATTGTGTGCAATTTACAAGTTTACATACAAGTTTTATTTATTTATTTATTTATTTTTTTAAAGAATAGCAGTTGAATTTAAGTTTGGGCTCTGTCTTTAATTGTAAGCTTATAGTAATGTAAAAGTGCTCCCTTATAGTTTAAAGCAGAAGCTGAGGTAGATTTGTGTTCCTAATAAAATTTTAGTTATAATTAGACATCTTAAGTGTGTGTTGCTGTGTGTAAATGATGTTGTGTGTGTGTGTCCTGCAGGTCTGACCTCGGAGGGAATCTACCGTAAGAGTGGCGTGAACAGTAAGATCGCCGCCCTGCTGGAGGAGTTCAGACGCGACGCCAGGTGCGTTTGGCTGAAGGAAGGTGAACATCAGGTGGATGACGTCTCTAACGTCCTCAAGCGCTTCTTCAGAGACATCGAGGAGGGATTGTTTGGCCAGGCGGCGGACAGCTGGCTCAGCGCTACAGGTATGTTATAGGAGTGTAACGGTGCATGTACAGTACAGACCAAAAGTTTGGAAACATTACTATTTTTTATGTTTTTTAAAGAAGTTTCTTCTGCTCATCAAGCCTGCATTTATTTGATAAAAAATACAGAAAAAAAAGTAATATTGTGAAATATTATTACAACTTAAACATAATAGTTTTCTATTTGAAATATTTTAAAAAAAATAATGTATTCCTGTGATGCAAAGCTGAATTTTCAGCATCATTACTCCAGCCTTCAGTGTCACATGTAACATCCAGTCTATCACATGATCATTTAGAAATCATTCTAATATTCTGATTATTATGAGTGTTGGAAACAGTTCTGCTGTCTAATATATTTGATCAATAAAAGGTTAAAAAAGAACTGCATTTATTCAAAATAAAAATAAAAATTCTAATAATATATATTCTAATAATATATTTTCTTTACTATCACTTTTTATCAAATTTAACACATCCTTGCTGAATAAAAGTATTGATTTTATTTAAAAAAAAAAGAAAGAAAAAAAATTACTGACCCCAAATTACTGACCAGTAGTGTATATTATTACAAAATATTTATATTTTAAAAACATAGCTTTTTTTTTTTCTTTTTACTTTTTATTCATCAAAGTATCCTAAAAAAAGTATCACATGTTCTGAAAAAATATTAAGCAGCAGAACTGTTTCCAACTTTGATAATGAATCATCATATTAGAATGATTTCTAAAGGATCATGTGATAATGATCCTAAAAATTCAGCTTTGCATCACAGAAATAAATGATAATTTAAAGTGTAATAAATTTAAAAACAATTATTTTAAATTGTAATAATATATCACAATATTACATTTTTTTTCTGTATTTTTGATTAAATAAATGCAGGCTTGATGAGCAGAAGAAACTTCTTTCAAAAACATTAAAAATAGTAATGTTTCCAAACTTTTGGTCTGTACTGTATTCATACCGAAAATATTCGATTCGGTGTGCATGTGTACAGAACAAAACATTCAATTTTTTCAGGAAATTCAGACAATAAACATCCCTTACTCTTTACTACTAGTTTTAATGTGAAATAAACATGAATGAACATCTCATGCCTCATGTAATCACTCGCGAAAAGATGTGATTAAAACAGCTTTGTCACATTTCATTTAGCTCAAGCTAGTCCTCAGTGTCTTCAGCTCATCAGTACATCAGAGAAATGAAGTCTAGAGAAGAGCATTTCACTAATTATTAGACTATACACTCATTATATTTTACTTTACCTGTTAGTGATGTCTTAATTATTTAATGTGTATATATATAATATATATATAAATATATTAATATGAATACACCTGAAATAATGCAGTTGTCATATTGTGTGTGTGTGTTCAGTTTTTTCAGAAGAGAGCAGTCGGATCTGTCAGTATCGTCTTCTGTTCAGTAACCTTCCCCGAGTCAATCAGGCCACACTACGAGCGCTGGTTAATCATTTATACTGGTGAGACCAACCCTCTTCCTCTTTCTCATGCAGCACTTCCTCATAGCTGTCCTTTCAGAGAAGTTTCAAACATCTATTTCAGGCCTCCTGATGTGAATCAACAGATGCACACTGGAGAAATGGCGAGCAGAATGGGAAGAATGTCAAAATAGCAAACCTTTTGAAATAAATTCTGTTGTGGGAGCAAGATATATTTGCATAAACAACTCATAACTCATAAACATATTTTTTCATTGTGCATTCCAGTTAATCTCAATCAAAGTGCAGTTGGGTTAGTTTGATTAGGTTAAAAAATAACTAAAAAATACAGCTAACTAACACTAGTCTAATAAAACTAGTCGATTAATCGCGATCGAAAAGAAAAGTTTTTGTTTGCATAATATAATATATGTGTGTGTACTGTGTATATTTATTATGCATATAAAATACACACACAAACATACAGTACATATTTTGAAAATATTTAGATGTCTATATTTATATTAATATAACTAAATAAATATATTTTTTAATATATAAACAATTTTTTTTTTAAGTATATACATGCATGCGTGTGTATTTATATATACATAATAAATATACACAGCACACATACAGTACAGGTCAAAAGTTTGGAAACATTACTATTTTTAATGTTTTTGAAAGAAGTTTCTTCTGCTCATCAAGCCTGCATTTATTTGATCAAAAATACAGAAAAAAATTTAATATTGTGATATATTATTACAATTTAAAAAAAATTGTTTTTAAATTAATTATACTTTAAATTATCATTTATTTCTGTGATGCAAAGCTGATTTTTTAGGATCATTATCACATGATCCCTTTAGAAATCATTCTAATATGATGATTCATTATCAAAGTTGAAAACAGTTCTGCTGCTTAATATTTTTTCAGAACATGTGATACTTTTTTAGGATACTTTGATGAATAAAAGTAAAAAAAAAAAAAAGAAGAAGCTATGTTTTTAAAATATATATAGTTTTTGTAATAACAATATACACTACTGGTCAGTAATTTGGGGTCAGTAATTTTTTTTCTTTCTTTTTTTTAAATAAAATCAATACTTTTATTCAGCAAGGATGTGTTAAATTGATAAAAAGTGATAGTAAAGAAAATATATTATTAGAATATATATTATTAGAATTTTTTTTATTTTGAATAAATGCAGTTCTTTTTAAACCTTTTATTCATCAAATATATTAGACAGCAGAACTGTTTCCAACACTCATAATAAATCAGAATATTAGAATGATTTCTAAATGATCATGTGATAGACTGGATGTTACATGTGACACTGAAGGCTGGAGTAATGATGCTGAAAATTCAGCTTTGATCACAGGAATAAATTATTTTTTTTAAAGTATATTCAAATAGAAAACTATTATTTTAAGTTGTAATAATATTTCACAATATTACTGTTTTTTCTGTATTTTTTGATCAAATAAATGCAGGCTTGATGAGCAGAAGAGACTTCTTTCAAAAACATTAAAAATAGTAATGTTTCCAAACTTTTGACCTGTACTGTATGTATATTATGTAAACAAAAACTTTTATTTTCGATGCGATTAAATGTTTGACAGCACTAAATAAAACACAAGTCAAAACATGAGTTTTTGTTTTTGCAAATAAGTTCTTCATTTATTTTTTTAAATCTAGGCATGACCAAGTTGACATACTAGATTAACTCATGGACATTTATTGATTGGTGAAGAAGCACCAGAAACTGTAATGTAATCTTTGTTTGCTTGTGAAGCTGATGTGGCAGTAATCTTAAATCAAGTCAAGACCTTCTGATGTGTGTGTGTGTGCAGCGTCCAGCGGTTTGCGGATCTCAATCAGATGACTCTTCACAATCTGGCCATCGTGTTCGGACCGACTCTCTTCCAGGCGGACGGGCAGGACTACAGCGCCGGCCGGGTCATCGAGGATCTCATCCAACACTACGTCACTATATTCGATGTATGTTTGTGCTGGTTTAGATTCAGGAAGTGCACACATCTGTCTGAAGATAGCTATGGACTTATTAGAGTGTGTATAGGGATACAGTTTTTCTTTTTTGTTTTTGTGCATTTGTTGAATTTGTAGTGTAATAAATGAACTTCTCATTACTGATGTGTGTGTGTGTGTGTGTGTGTGTGTGTGTGTGTGTGTGTTTCAGGTGAACGAGCAGCAGCTGCAGAAGCAGTTAGATGAGATCACATACATCATAAAGCTCAGAGACAACCTCACGCCTAAAGCAGGAACGGTACGCGTTACAATCATTTCTCCTCAACTGCATTGTGAAAAGGTTCATTACTCGAAGCTTTTGAAGACAGTGCACACTTATGACATCTTGTGGTCAAAAGGTGGAAAAAGCTGCCTTCGCCACGTTTCAGACGATAAATCAGTTTGAGCTATGAAAACCTGTATAATATAATGGTCAGATGAAGTGCTTGTGAAGTGGGAATTAATACAAAATGTTTTATATTTTTATGATTTTTAATTCATTTTTAGCTTTCAGTGGAATCATTAACCCTCTGCAGTTTCCTCACGTAATAAAATCACGTTAAAGGAGAACCTTGAAACATGCACTTACATCATCACCTACAACACCTTAGCAACCACCCGAACACCCTAGCAACCACATAGCTTTATCCACAACACCCTAGCAACCACATAGCATCACCCACAACAGCATAGCAACCACATAGATTAATCCACAACACCCTAGCAACCACATATCATCACCCTCAACAGCATAGAAACCACACAGATTAATCCACAACACCCTAGTAACCACATAGCATCACCCCCAACACCCTAGCAACCACATAGCATCACCCCCAACACCCTAGCAACCACATAGCATCACCCCCAACACCCTAGCAACCACATAGCATCACCCCCAACACCCTAGCAACCACATAGCATCACCCACAACACCCTAGCAACCACATATCTTAATCTGCAACCACATAGCATCACCCACAACACCCTAGCAACCACATAGCTTAATCCACAACACCCTAGCAACCACATAGCATCACCGTCAACACTCTAGCAACCACATAGCATCACCCACAACACCCTAGCAACCACATAGCATCACCCACAACACCCTAGCAACCACATATCTTAATCTGCAACCACATAGCATCACCCACAACACCCTAGCAACCACATAGCATCACCCTCAACAGCATAGCAACCACATAGCTTAATCCACAACACCCTAGCAACCACATAGCATCACCCTAAACAGCATAGCAACCACATAGCTTAATCCACAACACCCTAGCAACCACATAGCATCACCGTCAACACCCTAGCAACCACATAGCATCACCCTCAACACCCTAGCAACCACATAGCATCACCCTCAACACTCTAGCAACCACATAGCATCACCCTCAACACCCTAGCAACCACATAGCATCACCCACAACACCCTAGCAACCACATAGCATCACCCACAACACTCTAGCAACCACATAGCATCACCCTCAACACCCTAGCAACCACATAGCATCACCCACAACACCCTAGCAACCACATAGCATCACCCTCAACACCCTAGCAACCACATAGCATCACCCACAACACCCTAGCAACCACATAGCATCACCCCACAACACCCTAGCAACCACATAGCATCACCCTCAACACCCTAGCAACCACATAGCATCACCCTCAACACCCTAGCAACCACATAGCATCACCCTCAACACCCTAGCAACCACATAGCATCACCCACAACACTCTAGCAACCACATAGCATCACCCACAACACCCTAGCAACCACATAGCATCACCCACAACAGCATAGCAACACATTGAGACACAATTAGATCTCTATGCATATGTGTAGCAGAACTCTGGTTTATTTATTTAGCCGGTTTGTTATTTGTGGCTTGTGTGTGTGTGTTTTAGGGCAGTGGTGATTTTATCTGTACAGTTTACCTGGAGGAGAAGAAGGAAACAGCTGAACAGCATGTAAAGGTGCGTCTGACCTTTGAACCTGCTGTAAAGTCTTGCCTTTGTCAAAAATCTGGACAATATCAAGGACCCACTTACATATGAAGTTTAAATGCTTTTAGTCCTGCGACTGATAGTATCATTGCACAAGTACATTAATCAGTGTTTTTTAGGAATGTAACAATATCAAAATCTCACAATAAGATAATATTGTGATATGAAGTCCACGATATGATATGTATTGTGATATTTTAAAAAAAGACTGCTGCACTTTAACCCATGTTCTTATTGACTTGTAGCTGAACTTTAAAGGAGACTCAAGCCTCTTTTTATTTGTGAGATAGTGTCTCAGTCTAAATTACACTCACACTGCTGTTTGAGGAAGACAAACTAATTACAACATAATAATAATAATGACAGTAATAGACATATATTGTACAACGACTGCACTGTAAATAAATGAAATGAATATTTCACAGGTGCATTATTCTTGCTTCTTTCCTAACTTCTACACTTGAGAGAGATGTTTAGAATCTGGACTGTGTTTAAAGCTCTAGCTGTCTGAGATTCATACTGTACTTGAATCTTTTATTCTGAAGGAGACTCACTACACACACACTACACTAAACACACACTCACTACAAATCTAGAGAAACACTGTAATCATCTGAACACACAGCAGACTCACATCAGGTGAAAGAAAGGAGCTGCCTGCATTCATTGAGTGTGAACGAAGCGTTCTGAGACAGAAAACACCGGATCAGCAGCTGATCGTCTGAACCAAGACTTGATGAAGAGATTGAGCACATCGTGCTTTCAGTTCCACTTCCTTTGACAGACACTGTGCACAGTAGACCTATCGTTTCACATCATCACCTGACCACGATAATATCAACACAGTTTTGCTATCGCTATATCACAATCCTGATAATATCATTACATCCCTAGTGTTGTTGTATAAATGTTGACGTGTGACCTCCAGATTCCCGCCACGATGACAGCAGCTGAACTGACCTTCGAGATCCTGGACAGACGGAAAATCACTGTTAAGGAGAAAGACTACTGGTGCTGCTTCGAGGTGAACGAGAAAGAGGAACTGGGTGAGTCACAGGACACCGGTTACCCGTCATACACACATCACAGAAACACAGCGGCTCACAGGTGTGTGTGTGTGTGTGTGTGTGTGTGACAGAGCGGCCGCTGCACTGTCAGGAGAAAGTGCTGCCCATCTTTCATTCTCTGGGCACCGACAGCCACCTGCTGGTCAAGAAGCACTTCTCCATGGAGGCCATGCTGGTGTATCTGGGTAAGACTATTCATAACAAACTATTCATCAATAATATTTAAGATTTATTGACTCATAGTTTCCGTGCATTTAAATTTCAGGATTGCAGAGGATTTTAGAGCTAAATCCCCTCCACCAAAATATTACTAATCATATTTTTTAAATAATTGAATTGATAGGAAAAAAAAGAATGGATTGATATGATTTTGTAGCTTAGAGTTTGAGCTTGACAATTAACTTTAAAGTTGTACCAAGTTATTTGCTGATAAATGACTAAATAAATTATAATTTACAAAATATGTTTTTCATCCAGCTGAGATGTGAGTAGAATGAAGTGAGTGTAATTGTTTGGGACTTTGACTAAACTTGAGTAAAGCATTACTTTAAATTCAAAACTGTAAAGGGCTGAGAGAAAGGCTACCTTGGTTGCAAATGCTGTAAGTTTTGATTACTTCATGATATCATCACACAATTTAATTCACATACAGCACACGCTGGGGAACATCACCAAAAATAATTTTTCTCCTGGTTTATTTCTGTCGTGAGATATTCAACTTCAAAAAAGACAGATATGAAAAATTTATCTTGAGCACACACATTTTTCTTACTTTTATCAGCTATTTCTCAGCAGGAGAATGTCCAAAGGAATTTTTTATTTTTTTTTATCTCCCAGAAAGTTTTCTATCAAACGATACCAAGCTTTTGACTCTCCTTGCTACGGTCTTTGAGTTATGAGTCAGTATTTTTCTCAGAAAAAACAACAAACATTAGTGAAACAAAGTGCCCTCAGAGGTTAAAGGGTTAAAAAAAGATTCCAGATTATTTGTGATGAACTGGATTAAAGAGCAGATTGTTTTTTTAATATCCGTTACCTACAGTTTCTACCTGATAGAATATTTTAGAGATTGGCATAGAAATGGCCTTGGTGTTTGATTCATTTCAATGAATTTAAGTTCTAGTAAAAACACTTTTAAATAATTAATATTTAATAATGTTGTTGTAATCATGGTTATTGAAAAAAAATTGTTTTAGCACATTTTAATGCTTGTTTTGTTTTATTTTAGTTGATTTTAAGTCATCTTGAGGCCCTTGGAAGGTTATTGAGGCCCCTGGTGGACCTTGGATGCTTGGTTGAGAATAAAATACACTGTTCTAATTCATTTAGACGCAGTAGAAGTCTATGATGTGCTCATGTAGATCATGTAACGTGTGCAGTGTGTTCATTATAATCTCTATATGAGAATGTGTAATGATGCTGTGTGTGTGTGTGTGTGTGTGTGTGTGTGTGGTACAGCCAGTAAAGTGGAGGTGTCCAAACACGGTATGATGAAGTTCAGAGAGGAGAGGAGTCTGCTGGGGTTGAGCACCGGGAGCTTCAATGACCGATACTTCATCCTGACCAGCACCTCGCTCAGACTCTATAAAGAAATCCGGGTACGAGTGTGTGTGTGTGTGTGTGTGTGTGTGTGTGTCATTGAAATGTAAATCTAGCTGCAGCCAACTGTCCCTCTCTGACCCACAGTTTGAAAACCCCTGCCTTTAAACCTTCACTAAAATTATTTGCACCAAAAGCGTCTCTGACAGTCTGATTCAGTAGACATGTATTGCATGTGAACACATTCAGAAAATCCATGTCAGCAGACTTCAGCAATCAGGTTTACAGTAATTATCTGATGCCTGTGTGTGTATAAACATCATAATCAGAGTATGGCTGCGATCTGACTGCAGACTTTAAGCTGAATTTGATGTGCATGTAAGCATAGTCAGTGTGTGACAGTTATTTTAGTATCACTGACTGTTAAATGCAATGGAATCAATGCACGTAAAACAAACCATATGAGGAGAACCCAGAAAGAAGATATGAACAGGTCATATGTAATATGAAAAAAAAATGCATGTAAATTAAAAAAAAAAAAAAAAAAATATATATATATATATATATATATATATATATATATATATATATATTTATATTTAAAACTGGGGTCATTCTATGTTTTACACTTTTTTTTTAAATTCTTTATATATATATATATATATAAAAATAATTTTTTAAAAAAAAAAAAAAGTGTGTAAAACATAGAATGACCCCAGTTTTAAATTATATGGGCAACATTTTTATAAAAAAAAAAAAATAATAATAATAAAAATGTTTTTTCTGGGAATAGTTTTAAAATTTGTGTCATACATTAAATTTAAAAATTTTATATAATGAATAAGGTTGTCATTTTAGTATGCATATTTTTGTTAATTATTTTTTTTTTAAATTTTATTTTTTTATTTTTTTTCATAATACTATTTAAAATGTATCTATTTTAGAACTTTAAGTTAAAGTTAAACGAAAATAAGAAATGTTGACTCGGCTACAGGCTGAAATAAAATCAGGTTTTTGTGTTTTCAGTTAAAGTTCATTTTATTTATTTATGGTTTTAGTTTTAGTTAATGGTCCTAATCTTAGCGTGTGTGAGCAAACGAGTGGCTGTTTGATCGATGTTTTACTTTGAAACTCTCATACACAGAATCTGCAAAAGCTGCAAAGCCCAGAGCTGCAGTGTGTGAGTACAGATACAGCAGTGTGTGAAGGCTTTATACGCTTCCTTCAGGGGTTGGGTGTGTGTGTGTGTGTGTGTGTGTGTGTGTGTGTGTGTGTGTAGGTAGAGGTTT
>NC_056611.1:25639463-25664463 GCF_018340385.1 Cyprinus carpio
TTTAAATAATGAGTAAATTTTTTTTCTTTTATGAATTGAAATTTTGTATAGATTTTTCTTTCAGCATCACAGGAGAGAGAATCTCGTGTACAGCACATGTCTGATCATAAGGCATCGTTAAGAGGTCGTGACCTCATAGTAATGATGAAGTGAAGTCTTCATCTTGAGCTTCTTCCTGTGGTCAGACTGTCTGCATGGAGTCGCAGCTCGTTCCTCTTTCACGGTCATTATCACAGTCAGACTCGGAGCGGTATGTCCGAGCTACTCCGAGCTCTTGTGTCCAGTTCAAAGCCTTTTTTTCTTGGCTTCACAGACTTGATCAGAGCTCCTCGTTAGCGTGTCGCCGTCTGACCCTCATATCTCCATAGCAACGGTTTTCATGCGTTCTGCTCTTCTCTTTATATATCGATCATAATCACTTACAGTCATACTGATACACTGTGGTTCTTTCTCTCACAATGCTTGCTATGTTTATTCATTTATTTCTCTTGAGTTGTGTGGGAAACTGAACTTGAAGCTGGTTTCAGTCACGATCTAATGATTGTTATGTTCTAATTGTGATGTTTTGGATCATGTGTATTGTGTGTGTGTGTATATGTGTGTGAGTGTGCTGCGTTCAACACCATAGATCATGACACACTCATAGATCGATTACAAAACTATACAGGTATCCAAGGACAGGCTTTAAGATGGTTTAGATCCTACCTGTCCGATCACTACCACTTTGTTTATTTAAATGGGGAGTCATCTCATTTATCACCAGTAAAATATGGAGTGCCACAAGGATCTGTCCTAGGCCCTCTGCTATTTTCAATATACATGTTGCCCCTTGGTAATATATATGATACTCAACTATATATCTCAAAGAGACCAGGTGAAACTTCTAAATTATCTAAGCTAACAGAGTGTGTTAAAAATGTAAAAGATTGGATGACCAATAATTTTCTCCTATTAAATTCAGATAAGACAGAGATATTACTTATTGGACCAGAAAACATTACACAGAATCTCGTAGATTACAATTTGCAACTAGACGGATGTACTGTTACTTCCTCTACTGTCAAAAATCTGGGTGTTATATTAGACAGTAACTTGTCTTTTGAAAATCATATTTCCCATGTTACAAAAACAGCATTCTTCCATCTTAGAAACATTGCCAAGCTACAAACATGTTACCTGTTCCTGATGCAGAAAAGCTAGTTCATGCATTCATGACCTCTAGACTGGACTATTGTAATGCACTGCTAGGTGCTTGTCCTGCATCCTCAATAAACAAACTACAGGTAGTCCAAAATGCAGAGGCTAGAGTCCTTACCAGGTCAAGAAAATATGATCATATTACCCCAATACTACAGTCTCTGCACTGGCTACCTATTAAAAGTTCCGTATCAGTTACAAAATATTATTACTTACTTATTAGGCCCTTAATGGCTTAGCTCCTGCGTACCTAACTAGTCTTCTACCACGCTACAATCCATCACGCTCCCTAAGGTCACAAAACGCTGGACTTTTGATAGTACCTAGGATAACCATGATGCTAACCCAGAGACAACATACAGAACTAACACATTTTGCTATAAGTTTGATTGCATAATTGCTGTTAATAGTGTTCATCATCTGTTTGTTTACGTCTTTAATTGATTTTTCTGAACATTTCTGCCGTATGCACATAAACTGACAGTCACCACTGATAAGCTGCTACTAAATATTGTAGAAACTTAATTTTCTGTAAAGTTGCTTTGCAATGAATGTGTGTCTGTGTGCGTGTGTGTGTGTGTGTGTGTGTGTGTGAGTGTGTCGTGAAATAGATGCTGATAGAGTGCATTGTGTGACATCTGATGCTGTATTTCATGACAAAATTACACCATTTACACTTACAATTAATAAATTTAAATGATTTTAGCAAGTCAAAACCATTGTTTTTTCATGCTCTGGTTAATTTTGAGATTTTGGTCTGTTTTTTGCTTCTAGTAGACTAGTGGAAAAAAGCATCCAAAACACACATTTAGGTTTTTATTTTATAGCACCTTATCTTTGCGTCTATAGACTTACATTCTAATACATATCTTTTTTGTTTGTTTCTCCACTTCAGCAGCACTTAGAGTTTTATTCCTCTCTCTATTCTGAAGGTTTTTACTGAGGGGTTTGTTCATATTTCATTCACACTGATTTATACAACATTTTATCCCTAAAAACATGGTGAAAATGTATCTTTTTGTGTCTGTTGACAGTATTTTCTGATTTATGAAGAGATAAAAAGAGAAATTCAAAATCCCCTCTAACTCTAAAACGTCAACAAAATCAAACAAGAATTTTGAACGAATGTTCAGATTTCTGTTCTGGAAATTTAGGCAAATTATGCCTCATTTGCATATTTAAAACAGCACTCGAGAACACTTGTCTTATAAAACAGCTGTCTTAATGTACTGTGATTAATCAGCTGGGGAAGTCAAATTATTACCGTTTACCTCTAGTGCCTTGAAGTAAAGACTTGTTGATCACGTCATATCCAATATATCATATTTTACACTTAAATGTGTTTTGTACACAGAAAGACAAGTATAATTTTAGCACCTTGCCTCAAAGTAATGCAATATCATATCTACAACATATATTTTAAAGGGTACACTTTCATGTGTTTCAGCTTTAGAGTTAGACTTTAGTGCGCGTTTGCGGTGAAGAAACTGTGTTCCTCAGGCATTTAAAGTGCACCTGCGTTTTCTCATGAAATTCATTGTACACCTGATTCATTCAGTCCTTTAAAATAGAAATGATGCACAAACCACAGTCAGTCTTCATGTGTTGTCTTCTGGCTTCAGAACATGATTTGAAAAACTAAAATAGTCTGCTGATACTGGAGGCATAAAGACTCGAGGCTCAAACACACTCAGACTAACTGCAGGTGCTTTTCCATGTTTATTGCTTTCAAATGCAGGATTATTTTTGCCTGTGTGTGACAGATTGAATACATTGTCCTCCAGCTAAAATCCACATCAACACTTTAATGTGGAGAGAAAGCGCTGGAGATGGAGGGACGGATAGAGAGAGGCTAGAATCACTTCTGCTTATGTAAGTTGTTTTCATGCGGACCTGTTGGTGAACAATGAACAATTTTTTTTTTTTTTTAATGTGATATACTAAATGTATCTGTATATGATTCCACAAAGAACCTTTATCATTCATGCACAGTGTTGGGGTAATGCATTACAAGTTATGTAATCAATTACTTTTTTCAAGTAATGCATTACTTTTAAATTTATGATGAAATATCGATAAATTACTTTTTCAGATAAGTAACATGCATGAGTATTATTCACTTCATTTTTGGTGTGAAAGGGCCTTTACAGTTGCCAAAAATATAACTTTTGTTATTATAAACAAATAAGCAAGCCTAGCTCAGGTGACAAAAAGTAACACAAATTAATTCATTACTTTCAATAAAAAGTAACACTTTCATAACACAATACTGTGATGCATTACTTTATCCAACGCTGTTCATGAAACAAAATGTTCTTTATATTAGTGGAGAAGGATTCTTTAGATTATTAAAAAGTTCTTCAGAAAATGGTTCTGTTAAAAAACAACTGAAAGGTTCTTTGAGGAACCAGAAATGGATCTTCTATGGCATTGCTGCTAAAAAAAATTCCTTTATATTTAAGAGTGTAAATTTAACTGGCAAAGTCTGTACAAACGCTATGATAAAAACCCTTTTAATGGATTAACAGTAATATCCCTTACTACATACGGTAAAATAACTGAAACGATCTAATGGGACATTTCATGTAAATGTACAGTAAAATACTATTAAATTTATGGTTTTTGGAAGTTGAAGAGATTTACGGTGGAAACGTACGTTGATCTTCCCAGAATTCTCTGTGTGACAGCAGCTCACATTTCATGGTTTTTACACTGAACTGTTTATATAAAAAAATGCTTGTAATTTTAACAGTAAAACTTTCAAATCACTGACAAAACCTTTTAATTAATTAACATTAAATTCCCTTACTATACAGTATATCGCAAAGAAAGAAAGAAATAGAATTAATAGGACACTTTACAGTCAATTGTTATATTTCTATTTTTTTGGAAGTGAAAAAGAATAACCTGTCTTTATTTACAGTAAAATTGTAATTGACATTCTTAGCTCACATTTGATTTTTTTTTTTTATTGAAATAACTGTTATTTGTTTCTTATTTTTATTTTTTCTTGTCAGATCTGTTCAGTAGGGTTGAATGTTGTTAAATGAATGTTTATTGTATGTTTGTATTGGTGTTTATGTCACCTATATTCTATACTTCTAAAAAAAAACTTTGATTCATTGTGTGATTTTTTTTTTACCCTCTTTACCACCTTTTTTTTTTGTATTTCAGAAGGGTTTAAAAAAATATGAACATTATTTTTAGTCATAAAATGAAGTTTCATAATATATATAATTTAGGATAATCTGAAAAATTTAATGTTGCTACCTTTTCTTTTTTTTTTCTACCATAAAACTTAACATTTACACTTCTGAGAGCCCAAGAAATGTGAAAGGTCCATATTTAGAGTTCTCTCAGACATCTTCCAGAAGAGATTAACTGGACAAAACCTTCTACAAGACTACAAGACTTTTCTGTCCAAGTGAAGCTCGATCCCATAAGATGATTCTCTCTGTAGGTTGTTGTTTTGCTCTCTTTCATTCCGAGTGAAATACAAATAATCACAAAGCCCAGTGTGTGAAGCAGCATCATTACAGAAGAGTCTGCAGGCTCAGATGAAGATCAGCACCGCCGCCAGACCCTCGTCTTCCTCACTTTTAATGATCTGAACGGTGAGGAATCATGTTTTCAGTCAATACTAGGCTCTGAATCACTCCTGAATTATGTGGATGTTAAGTTTTATTCTCTTTTAATTTAGAGCTGTTTAATTGGCCTGTGATTCCTCTGTTGCCATGACAACCGCATCAGCACCGCTTCACCTAAGAGCATCGCTCGTTCAGACTCCAGGTGTGTTTGGATGGCTCATTATAGCAGTCAAGACGAAAAACTCAAAATGAATCAGAAGGATGTGTCTTAACAGAGTTGCTCTTCATGATTGAGTTGTTTATAAGAGACTCTGAAAGTGTTTGTGTTCCTGGAGCGCGTGAAAGAAACTGTGCCCAATCTCTCTCTGGCTCTGGTGAAGCATCAGCACTTTCTGCTTAATTAATCCTGTAAGTTGTGTGAGTTTGTGCTTCAGACGCTGCGGAAGGACGTCCAGCTCTTAAGCAGCTTTACAGAGACACATTTCAGCAGTTTTCTGCTCCAGTCGTGTCTAAATCTCTTGCTGAAAACATCTCACCATTCACTTGCCTTTAGTTCAATCTCCCAGCTAACTAAAATGTTCCCATTACATTATGAAAATGTTATTTATGAATGTTTTTTTAATGTTTCAAAAACATTTTATTTTGGTTATGAGAGAACTAAGGGAATGTTACATTGTATCATTTTGCAGACATTGTGGGAATGTTACTTTTGAATGTTCTCTGAACGTTCTGAAACAAGTAGGAACAGAAAAAAAAAAACACACACATTAGATGAATGTCCAACTAAAAATGTGTCTGAACAAAGGTTCCATTAATATTTATAACTTTAATAGAGAGTATCATATGAGTGCACTGCAAAAAGTGATGTTTTCATGCAGTGATGTAAGATATGAAGAGAAATTGATCCAAATGATGTGAGCCTTTGCTTTAAATGAGAGCAAATATCTGCCTTTGACTGACGTGTGTTTTTTTTTTTTTTTTTTTAGCTCAGTGGCTGATATTTGTTCTGGTTTTAAGCAAAAACTCTCTTTCTCTGCTTATCTTCTGTTGTTGTGCATCTCAAGTAAATGTATCTTGATTTTAGAATTTGTGCTGAAAAACAAGACAAAAGTACTGAAGAAGAGCGTGACTTTGTGCAGTGAAATATTACCAAGTTTTCTAATTTTTATATTTTCTGTTTTCGTTTTCAAGTCATTTTTTGTTTTGTTTTTGTAATTTTGTATGCTTTATTTTTTAAACATCTATATAGATTTATTAATATTAATTTAAGTTTTTTTAGTACATCAACTTCAAGGAAAATTAAAGATGTTACCTTGGAAACTAATTCAAATAAATACGTTTTTTTTTAAAAATATTTTAATGTCAGTTTGCATTTGATTAGGTTTTTTTTCTTCAGAAAATGTAAATGTCACTTTCTGCTTTTAGTTTGAGTTGAATAACGCAGTTCTGAAGTCACATGATGACTGATATCCCTCTCAGTCTCATTCATGTTCACACACTGAAGTTTCCCCAGAGAAGCGCCACGACAGATTTGACATTAATTATTTCAAGCGCTCTCGTTTGTCTCGTTTTATGACTGATTTTAACAGCCTCAGAGGAAATGGTGCTGATGCGGTTTCCATGCCAACAGGCCGTTTGTTTTCTGCAAATAACGATTTAAATCATTTATTAGGCTCTCAGTATAATAATATAATTATATTATTAGCTATTGTCAAAATGTAATTTCTGCTAAATACAATAGATTTTTTCTCAGTATTTCTTTTTGTCTCTTGTCAATGATTTACTTTGGATTTATGAGTGTGTGTGTGTGTGTGTGTGTTCCTCTGTCATCTATAAAGACTCTCTCTCTCTCTCTCTGTGTGTGTGTGTGTGTGTGTGTTTGTGTGTTAGCTGTGTTTTTGTGTGTGTCTGAGTGTGTGTTGACCTCTGTTATTAGCTGTGCATTAGACTGGAAGACAGGCAGAGAAATCTGAGCTGGCATCACACACACTCACACACACACACACACACACACACACACACACACACACACACACACACACAGAGCCAATCGGATCCCTGTAATTCCTGCGCTTCTCCCGGAATCAATACAAGTCCTGCCTGCCATCTGCCTCTCAGCAAACACACACACACACACACACACACACACACACACACACACACACACACACACACACACACACATCCTGTTAAAATCATAAAAGCGCTTCAGAAATGCTTGAAGTTCCTGGAACAGCACATCATGTTCAGATCATCAGCTGTGTTGTGATGATTTCATTCTCTGAGAGCATTTAAAGCTTCGATTCGTCATTCAAACTCAGAAAACCCAGATTCCTCTTCCTGCCTCCACAGACTGAAGCAGAAGCTTCAGCCGATGCAAACCCACATCGTAACCGATGACTGAAGACAAAACTAACATCAGACCATGAGATGTTTCAGTAGATTCTCAGTGTTCTGGCAGAACTGATGCTCATCATGGCCCTGCATTGTTCTTCTGATAAACTGTCTTTCAGGTCAATGCAGTGTCTCTGCTGGCAGTCAGGAGCGCATCTCATGCAAGAGCTGCATTCACAAGTAAACATTATTCTTATTAAGTCCTTGTAACAGGGACTGTATTAATTACTGCTTATTTCAGAATATTTACATACATTTTCAATTCAGAAAGTTGAGTAGTTTGCATCACTGGATGTTATTTTTTGATTGTTAAAAATGATCAAAAAAGTGTTTAGCAACTGCACTTTTCAACATTAAAACCAAAGCGTTGTGTGGTCATATCTAATTTATCATCAAGTCTCTCAAGACTTTACTGTATTTCATGGTGAGTTATGCTTGTAACATGACACTGTATTTTGACCTGAGAGTGTTTAGAGTGTCTGCAGGTTGGTGCAGATGCTGAAGGGGTCAGTGAAGTGGATCCAGAGCTTCAGCGCGTGACGTTCGTGACGAGGAAACTCTGAGTAAGATGAGATTGAAATGATCCAAATGTTTAATGCAATGATTGAGAGATGAAAACAAAAATAGTTACTTCTGAATGTTCTGAAACAAACATGTTTGATGAATGTCCAACCAAAATGTGTCAGAAATAAAACATTCCATGAACAATTTGGGCTAATACTTTGAAAACATTATTAAAGACCAGATGATGTTCTATTAATGTTACTAGATGAATGTTTGTTTATAACTTTGAGAGAATCAAGAATCAAGAGAATGTTCAGGTTCAGCAAATGTTCCTACAATAACATTAATAGAACGTTAATTCATTGTCGAAACTATTCAGCTGGATGCTCATCTAATGTTGCTACTTGTGTCAGAGAACATTCAAAAGTAACATTTCCATAATGTTTGGTAGAATGGAATGTTCCCTTGACGACGTTCACACAACCAAAATAAAACGTTAAAAACACTGGATGTTTTGAATGTTCAGAGAACACACACAAATAATGTTTTTATTATGTTGGGAAAGCAGTCTTGTTAGAATGTTCGTATGCCATTTTAAAAATGTTTCAGAATGTTCAGAGAACATTCAAATGTAACGTTCCCATAATGTTTCCAGAATGATACAACGGAATGTTTCCTTGAAATCTGAGTAACCAAGAAATTAACAAATGTTTTAGAAATAACATTTTCATAAGATAATGGGAGTGTTAGTGTGTTAGCTCTCTCTCTCTCTCTCTCTCTGAGCGTCTGATGATATAATCACATCTTCTCCTCTGGAGCTGATTTTCCAGTAACAGGCGCTCGGAGTGTGTGAGATGTTTATCTGCTCCAGATGCCCGAGAGGGTGTCAGTGATGTCAAATAATCAGACATAATAGAGAAGTGCTGCTGATGTGTTTGTATTGAAGCATCATACTGTAACCGTCAGTCTGTCATTAGTGCTGACTCTCTCTGTCTTACTGTGAGGTTTGACATTTATACGCGAGACGCTTCACAAACTCTCATCTGTGTGTGTTTGAAATCAAAAGGTCCTAAATAGTTTAATTATCATTTTAAGAGGTCTTCAATTTAAAACCATCACCGTGGTGTGGATATGTGATTATTACACTTCAAAAGGCTATGATTCAATGAAATAAATATGAGTTTTGCACATTTTAATGTTCGAGGAGTATAGCATATACATTTCAAAATAAGAGTCCTGGTGTATTCCTGGCTTGTTTATTATTCAAAGTCCCTCATTATGCATAAAATATTTTATTTTTGGTTGTTGTTGGTATTTTGGTTACCATATTTTTCTCATCTTTTGATTGAGCAGCTGGAAGTAGTAGAGCAAATAATTTCAAAATAAGAGTTCATGTGTATTTCAGACCTATTAATGATTAAAAGTCCCTCATTATGCATCTAAAAGCTGGTATTTAATTCAGTGTAAACCCTTGTGTTTTCTCTCTGATCTGCTTCATCACAGAAAAGAAAGACTAAGAAGATTATTTGACAAAGATTTTATTAGTATCGGCACAAGAATCTTTTTATTGCATTTCTTTAAACACATTATCGTATCAGCAAAATCAGTATCGATGGACTTCTACTTTGTGTGCATTGATAAGTGAGATCATAAACCAATTTCAGTAACTGTAAATATTGAATAAAACACATCTAGAGTATTTTACCCTGTTTTGCAGTTAAATGTGTGCCACAGCCTAAATAATTAAGTAAAATAATTTGAGATAGATGGTTTATTATGAGATTGTTTGTTTGGTTTGTGCAGATCCAACAAAAGCTCTAAAATTCGATTTTAAAAACCCTGGGTATTCATATTGTCCACTGTAGAGGACAACAGGACTTAAAGCAGGTTTATTGTGCATTTTGGGAGACACAACAAATGAATAGGGAAATAAATTATATACCAATGTTTCTATGAAATATTAGATATTATTATGAAAATCTTGCCGATTACTACTCAAATTATTGCACTTATTTTTTTCCATTACATGTTGCCCCCAAAAACACATTAATATGCAAATTAGATACAGTTTAAAGATACATTGTATATAATGTGAAAACCCATTTATGGCCATTTTACACACATTTAGTATATAAAGAAAAATGGTATATCAAATCATTCAGTTATATCTTTCATAACATAGTTGAAAATCAACTTTAATATAAAGTTTGTTATTAAAAATAAAAAATTGATTTGTGATTAAAACAAAAATCCCACTGTTTTTGCCCTTTTATGTCTTTTTATTTATTTATTTTTTAAACAGGACTTTTTAAAGTCCTGGTGTCCTTTACAGAGTTATCATAAAATATGATTATAATATAATTGTTAAGCAATTGTATTTTTCAGTTTTTACAATATAATGACATGAAAAAATACTAAATTCACAAAACTTTTATTTCCTGGTGGTCAGGATCTGCTGATGGTGTGCATCTTTTTCAGTGTTATTTTAGTATTATTTATAGTGCTGTCAAACTATTAATCACAATTAATCACATCCAAAATAAAAGTTTGTGTTTACATAATATATGAGTGTGTACTGTGTATGTTTATTATGTATATATAAATAAAAACATATGTATGTATATATTTAAGAAAAATATGTTATGTTTATATATTAAATATTTATCTAAAATATAATAATATAAATATATAAATGTATATACATGTAAATATTTTTAAAATATATACTGTATGTGTGTTTATTCATATATACATAATAAATTAACACAGTACACACATATATCATGTAAACAAAAACTTTTATTTTGGATGTGATTAATCACGATTAATCATTTGACAGCACTAATTATTTATATACTATTATAGAACTGATTCATATTTTAAATAAGCTTTTATTTTTTATATTGTCAGTTTTCATTTTAATTTTAGTAATATTATGTGCTTTGCACATTTTATTAGTTCTTTTAACTTTTCAACTTGAAATCATTTTTAGTAATTTTTAAATGCTTTTTATATATTTAGCTTTAATTTATTTCAGCTTTATTTTAAGTAATTTTATTATGTGCTTTTGTAATTTTAAGTAGTTTTTTAATATTCCAGTTTATTTAGTTTATTTAATATTTCAGTGTGCTTTTAGTTTTAGTAATTTCGAGTGTGCTTTTGACATTTTAGTAGTTTTTTAGATTTCTATTTAGCTTGAATTTATTTTTATTTCAGTTTAGGCAATTTATGTGCTTTTGTCAGTCATTTTAGTTTGTTTAATATTTCAATTTAGCTTGAATATTTTTTTCCAGTTTTATTCATTTTCATCTTGTACTTTGTCATTAGTTTTTTAGTATTTCTATTCTAATTTTACTACTGAAACTTAAAAATTAGAAATGTCACTGTAATTGAAATGACCCCCCCCCATCCAATATATATTTTATTTCAGCTTTACAGATTCTTTTTTTTAACAATTTAATATTTTAAACAATAGCACCAGTTTTTTGGCAACTGATAAATGAAGTCAGTAAATTAATTCTGGCCTGTTTCCCGTCTGCGAAAGTTCCCATGATGCTCTGCTGCAGTGTGTATCAGTGTTTGTGCAGTTGTGTTTGTCATGTGACAGTCATGTGTGTTATCCCAGTGAACGAAAATATGTACAGAGTATGCTTTGCTATCGTTCCCATTAAGTTATGAAAACGTTATTTCTCAGTATTCTCTGAACATTTAAAATGTCTATTTTTTGGTTATGTAAATGTTAAATGAACATTTCATTTCTTCCCAGGTGAGATGAATGTGGACAGATGCTCTAATCATCTACAGCTCAAACCAAAGTGTGTCTGTTCTTCATGATAAACTATCACATCTGACTCTAGAAGACTTGAAATATCTCTCTTATCATGTTTTTTTTTTTTCATGGTTTAATCTCTTTCTCCTCCTGTTTTTCACTGAACCAACAGCATACTGGTTTAGAAATCACATGATGGTGAGTAAACGATGTCTGAATTTTGATTTGTGCACAAACTGTTCCTTTAATTGTAACCAGAAACTAGAGAACCTCTGTTCACAGGTGTCACTCACAGACTGATCAACCCTTTCATGCATACATTTAATTTGTTTAAAACAATTTAAAATACTATTTGGCCAGTGGACAAGAATGAGAACAACTCTAAAAACTTTCACTTAAATGTATTTTCAAGGACACTGAATAGCAATGTGATGTCTCAAAAAGCATTTATAGTCCACATCTCATATTTTCCTAATGTTTTGTACCTTTAACTGCGTTTAACATGGTGTCACGTGGACGGAATATGCATGGAAATGATATGCAGATGAGGTTATGCATGGTAAAACCTGGTCTATAATAATGTTCTCAAGCACAAAAACATTATTTATACATCATTCATGGAAAGTTTTAAATCTGAGATGTTTTAGTTGGTCATTCATCTAATTCTTTCAGGAGTTTAGGACACGTGCTTATTCCATAACTGTTTTATTTCCTATTTGGGTTTATATATACTTTATTTATTATAACTGGGTTTTTTTTTCAAGGCATTATTAGATGCCAGTGTTTGCTGTCATAGTTATGCAAATATTTGAGGTCAAAAACAGTATCATAGATATTAAACAGAAAACCTGTTTGCATTCTTACACTTTTACATAAACATCATTTACTATTTTTTTTTTAAATTCCATCTGGAGGACCGCAGGCTGAAAAAAACTGTCAAAAATGACAGGTTTTACTATTCCTGTGGGGACATTTGGTCTCTCTCTCTCTCTCTCTCTCTCTCTCTCTCACACACACACACACACACACACATACACATGCACACACTAACGCTCACACACACACACACACACACACAAACACACACACACACACACACACACACACACACACACACACACACACACACATAGTTTATGGGGACTCTCTATAGGTGTAATGGTTTTTATACTGTACAATTTTTATATACTGTACAGTTTTTTTTTATACTGTATATTCTATCACCCTACACCAACCCTACACCTAAACCTACCCCTTACAGAAAACTTTCTGCATTTTTAGATTTAAAAAAAAACAACAACAACATTTAGTATGTTTTTAAAGCCTTTTAAATTACGGGGACACAGGAAGTGTCTTCATAAATCACCTTCACATTGTAATACCTGTGGCATACCCATTATACAAATTTGTGTCCTCATAAACCACATGAACACACACACACACACACACACACACACACACACACACACACACTCGCACGCGGATCTATTACAGAACGCGCCTAACCCAGAGAGAAAGAGAGAACGAGAGAGAGACTCTCTCCGCTCATCATCAGCATCATCTCCTCTCTCTTACCAGCAGCGAGAAACCTCTTCTTCTTCCTCCTCCTCCTCCTCCTCTTCCTCAGCGCGATCTGTCGGTACCGGCGTCTGCGGCGCGATGCGCGATGGGTCAGGCGTGCGGACACTCTCTGCTCTGCCGTAGCCAGCAGTACCGGACCCCGGCGGCGGCCGAACTGTGAGTACCGAACCGATCTCTGATCAAAGACGCGACGCGTCGCTACACCGGTGGATGAGAGCCGCGCGTTGCGGTCGCGTCGCGTCTGTTGTGCGCATTAATCAGATCTTTATTATTTCACTCTCGGATCAGAAGCGGCTTCACACACTTGTTCACTTACTACTCCGTGCATAAAGTAGGCTACTACGATTATATTTAGTGTGGTACATATTCATACTACATTACTTCAAACAGGGTAGTGTCCAAAGTATTACCATGGTACTTTACTGTGAGCGCTGATCTTAAGAATCTTGTGAAATCTTAGCACAGTTCGAGACTCTGTTGAGAAACTCAGCTGGACAGGTAGAAATATTAGATGATGTGTGAATATAGTCGTGTGCAGCCAAACAATCATGACATCTGGTCTGTGGTGATTATACATACTTCCAGTGATGATGTGTTGTTTTAGTCATATTTATATGCTGTTATAGAATGAATTCATGTCTTGAATGAGCTTTTGTTTTTTATTTTAGTTAAAATTAAAAATAACAAATGTATTTTAATTTAAGTGATTTTGTTATGCACTTTTGTCATTTGTATTTTTTTCTTAATATTTAATCTAGATTGATTTCTTTTTAGTTTTAGGAATTGTAAATGCTTTTGTCATTTTATTACTATTATTTTTTTTTGTTAATTCTTTTATTATGTAGCTTTTTAGTTCAGTTTTATCAATTTTGTTATGTGCTTTTTTATTTTAGTATGTGCGTTTATTTTTATATTTTCAATTTTCTTTTTAATTTTAGCTTTATTAATTTTGTAATGCACTTTTGTCATATTTATTATAATCTTATTTATGTTTTTAAGATATGTTTATTTGGCTTGAATGTATTTATTGATTTAAATTTTAGTTTAATAATCATACTAAAACTTATTTTAGTTGGTTGCAAAGTGAATATCTCTAATTCTTGATTAAATTTTTGTTTAGTTTATTTTTTCCATCAGTTATTTTATTTGTTTATTTTATTTTGGTATTTTGTTTCAATAGCCAATTTGTAATCAACACAGCAACACAGAGGAAGAAGGAGGCATGTGCATGGGATACTTGTTTTGTGTGTGTGTGGGTGTGTGTGTAAGTGAGTGTGTGTGTGTGTGTGAGTGAGTGAGTGAGTGAGTGAGAGAGAGAGAGAGAGAGAGAGAGAGAGAGAGAGAGAGAGTGTGTGTGTGTGTGTGTGTGTGTGTAGTTTATTGTACAGGTTTGTCTACTTGTGAGACTTGAATGTCTTTTAAAAACATCTGATGTTTTGAAGTTAAAAGACTCATAAATGTTCTGGATGATGTTTGTCTGTAAACCTAATGATTTCTGTGTGTGTTGGTTTAGGGTCAGGTTCAGAGATCACTGACCTCATAGAAAACATTGGACGTTTGTAAGATGGGCTCTCTGATGTGTGTGTGTGTGTGTGTGTGTTTTTTATTGTGTGTGTGTGTGTGTGTGTGTTTTATTGTTGCAGGTGTGTTTCTGTTCTAAACTTTATTCTCATCAGAACTCCACACAAAGCTGGTATCAGCAGAGAGAATGAATCATCTGTGTCTCTGAGTCTATTTTAGTCGCTGCTGCTCACGTTTCTGAAACTATATCTTGCTCGCTTTGTGTTCTCGTGTTCATTTGATAAGTTAGAGGAGCTTTGCATCCAACAGCGTGTTTAAAGTCGACGTGAACTGAACTTTGAGTCTTTTTACTTTCTTAATTCATGTTCCTGGTCTTATTGTGATCGATTCAGCAGCATGTTATTATTCTAAAGACTAAAGTTTGTCTTAAATCACTTTTCAGCATCCAGTCATTCCCTGATGGATAAAACCAAGTCCCACTTTACATCGAATCCTAGTTAAAGATCCTTAATACACTCCAGAAGTAAAAAACATAACAAGAGTCTTTCATTTTAACTTAAAATATAAAGGTTTGAGGTTCCTATTTTCATTTCTAACTGTATTTATCTACTTTGGTACAATTATAGATTCAGACTTGATTTTTCTAATGTATGTTTCATTATAAAATGTACAATCAGCTTAAGTTTAAAAATGGTAAAGAATTTTAGTTTTATAGAAAATGTAAGAATTTAGGACAACTTTCATGTACTTTTTTGATCCGAAGACTGGAGTAATGATTCTGAAAATTCAGCTTTGATCACAGAAATAAATTACAGTTTAACAGATATTCACATAGAAAACTTCTGTTGTAAACTGTAATAATATTATACAATTTTTACTGTACTTTTGATGAAATAAAAGCAGCTTTGATGAGCAGAAGAGACTTCTAAAACATTTAAAAATCAGTTTCTAAACTTTTGACAGGCACAATATATATCTGGATTTAAAATAAAGAAATTAAATCAAGATTAAGTTTTGTATTAATGTAAATGTTGCTGCTTATTGTCCTAGAACAGATTTAACAGGATCGTGATGAAATATAATAGAGAAAAAGTTGTGAAAGTATGAACAAAAGATCTCTCTTTATCTCTCCCTCTCTGTTCCACCCACACACTCATTTCCACAGCTTTCCATTTTATAAAGAGCCCCTTCACACACACACACACACACACACACACACACACACACACACACTTGGGGGCTCTTGTACCCTGCAGGACGCATAAGTGTGTGTGTGTGTGTGTGTGTGTGTGTGTGAGGGCGTTCCACCCCACAGCGCAGCATGATGGCAGTGCCTTCACCTCTCTTTCATCCACAGTACACACATTTATCAGAGTGTTTGTGTGTGTGTGTGTGTGTGTGTGTGTTGTTATTGGATATTTGTATTGTTTTTGGCTGCCAGTGTCAGAGTGTTTTTACAGCTTAAGTGTGTGAGTCCTTCACAGCTGCTTGTGCTTCAGTGTAAAAGCGATATTGTTTCCTGTGATGCTGGTCATTATGACAGATGCTGCAAAGAATATTCAGAATATTCCTGACAGCATCAGAATGCAGCTCTGTGATGATGATGATGATGATGTCGTCTGTCCATCATGATGTTGCCGTGGAGACCAGATGAGGTTATTAGGGGCGAGAGAATGAGAAACTGTTCCAGATCCAGCGCTTGGGTCACTGCACATCGCTCATGAATCGTAGCATTGTAGAAAACAGAAGAACAACACGTCTGAGCCGGACACTGACGCTTACCAGCACCCACATTTACATGTCAACACCTAATCAACATTCAGACACTTACTAGGGGCTTTTTGTAACTAATTTGACATGCAGAAAGATTAGCCCGTCATTTGCAAGTAGAAGTGTTAAAGGTATGGTAGAATTTACAGTGTGAGGGTCAGAGAGATGATGGGAAAAATAGTTTCAGTGCAGAAAACTTGACTAATGAATAAAAACCTTGAATAAAAATCTTGAAAATGGACTTTAAGGGGAAAAAAAATATATATATTGTAATTGTAGAGTAAGAAACAAAACAAACAAAAAATGAATTAAATGCTTAGTGATGCTCCGAAATTTTGGCAACTGAAAATTTTCATCTGCAAACATTTTGCTGATTGTGTTTTTTTTTATCGTGGATAAACTTTTTAAACCATTTATTGATGGCTCAAACAATTACCAAGCAGTGCTTCATTTTGTTCAGTCTGTGGTGAAAAAAGATCGCATTAGGAGTTAAAGAAAACACTTAAGAAAAACATGCTCAGGTCAAAGTGTCTGAATCATTTTCGGTCCCAAATCAATTTTGCTATGTAGAATTTTTGGGTATAATTTGTCACAGTTTACTTTATTTTGCTATCTTAACTTACATAAATTAACTATAGTGTCCTGCACCCACTAGTAAAAAATATCAACAATTATATCTGCTGTCTGAATAATGTTTGGTCTGACTGTACATGTAAGCTATGAGACAATATTGATTTGTTGTTTTTACTCAATCTTCATTTTGATGACACAGTATTGATTCTTAAATCCCAATATCGAGCTGTGTGGTTTTCTGTTAATGCGTGAACAAAACTTCACTAAATATTATTTATGGCATCTGCCATCCAAAAATCACAACAAGTGGTTTGTTACTTTTGATAAACAGCTTTCAAATTCTGTCAGTTTTATCACTAAATTCAATGGATCACTAAATAATAATAGTAGTATTATAATAATATTTATATTTTTAAAAGTTTGTTTTAAACCTTTTTTGAGCATTAATTATTAAATGACTTTGAATAAATCATTATTAAATAAACTTTAATTTTGGTTTCAGTTTATGGCAAATGAAAATGAAAAGTTTCAGTTTAGCTATTGTCCTGTGTAACTATTGGCCTTTAAGTGTTTTTTTTTTTTTGTATTGGAAATATTGTTATTGAGATGCTATTAGAGTTTTTATTAATATTTTTAATTATTTTTTTATATTTTTAAATAAGTTGTGTGTTTTTGCCATTTAAAAAAAAAATATTATTCATTTTTATTTCAATTTTAGTTTGTTATTACATCAAGTGAAATGAAATGAAAATAAGAAATATTGCCTTACCAACTGGCTAAAATCATTTATTTATAATATATATATATATATTATTTTTTTTCAGGTAACATTTATTTTATTTCAAGAAACTGTTTTAGTTTTAATTATCTGCATGTCTTTTTTTTTATTAGTATATATAATAGATGCATATTGTTGGTTTACTTTTAAGAACCAAATTTTCACACCCATAAGTTTTGACAAAATTTGGTGAAGCCTTTAAATATCAAAAGTAAAAAAAATATTTCTCGTAGGCTTAGTTTATTATGTTAATTTGTAGTCTGGGTATATAAAAAGAATACAAGTCTATTATATATTATCAAGAGCTACTATAAGTAAAGCAGTGTTTGTTAGCTGTAGCTTAGGTTCATTATTGTCTGCAGACTTGAGGTCAGTATGACAAAACTTGCATTCAAGGACATTTGGGAACATACTCAGAGGTTGCCGTGGTAACAGTGTTTGGGTCCCTCTGTCTGCCTTTCTCAGGTGCACACACACACACACACACACACCTGGTGTTGAATGCCCTCAGGCAGAGCGTTCTGTGTGTTTTGTGCATCTTGTTGAGGAACGTTTGCATTAATGATGGTGTCTTAATTGGCTTGTTTCAGTCATTAATCATGTGGCAGGATTTTTGTATGCAGTTGGCATCCGATTATTACAGAATGAAGATGATATATTAATCCCTGAGGCTGAATTAATTATTTTCATTTTTAAATAATAAATTAAAGTTGCTTAGTGGTTGTTCTGTGACAGCTCAGAATGTGTGTAGATGTAGTTTTATTGGCTCTGTACACTCTTAAAAAATAAAGGTGCTTCACGATGCCATAGAAGAACCTTCTCTGTCTAAATGGTTTCGTAAAGAACCTTTCTGTTTCACAAAAGGTTCGTTGTGGTGAAATAAGGTTCTTCAGATTATAAAAAGGTAAGAAAGAGATAATTCTTTAAAGAACCTTTGACTGAATGCTGCTTTGTGGAACCAAAAATGCAAAGGAACCTTTTAAGCACCTTTATTTTTAAGAGTGTAGCCTCTTTTTTATCATTTTGTTTATTTTTTTACCTGCTTCAAATGATCACAGATGGATTGTACAATATGTGTGTGTTGTTTTTTCATGCACTGGTCAATTTTGAGATTTTGGGCTGTTTGACTTTTCATAATATGCTGTTTTGGACTAGTGAAAATTAAATATCCAAATACAAATTTGTTTATTTTATTGCACTTTATCTATTTGCGCCTGTAGGTTTTAATTCTAATACATATCTTTAAAGAGATTTTTCTCCACTTCAGCAGCACTTACATACACCAAAACTTAGAGTTTTATTCCTATCTATATTCTGAAGATTTTTACTGTGGGGTTTGTTCATATATCATTCACATTGATTTATACAACATTTTATTCCTGAAAACATGGCGAAAATGTGTTTTTTCTGTCTGTTGACAGTATTTTCTGATTTATGCAGAAATAAAAAGAGTTATCCAAAATCCCCACAGTAAAAAAAAATAACTCTAATATGTCAATAAAATCAAACAAGACTTTTGAACCTGCCTTTATCCAGTGTTCAGATTTATTCTCTGGAAATGTATGTAAAGTAGTGCATATTTAATTTGAATTCGAATTTGTTTGTATATTTCAACGTAACATTAAAAAAACTATTACATGAAGAACTGCTATTCTTCATGTAATAGACCAACTGAGGAAGTATGATATATATTAGTTAATTTTTCCCCCATTCACCTGTAGTTTCTTGCTTTAAGGTGAAATACGAGAGTGAAAAGCAGAGAAACACATTTCTCTCAGAAACACCGGATCACAAGAACAATTCATTTAATACAACAGAAGACCAATTGACCTTTATACAGCGCTGAGATCGCATTTGACAATCTGAAATGGATAAGCTACTGTAAATCATGTCTTAAATGTCATTTAAAGGCTCATATGATGAAGAGGAGGACTTGTCTTGTGTGAAAGGCTGCGGGAGGAATGTGCTGGAATCACAGGAAGTGTTTTTGAGCTCATTCAGATTCATGCTGTAACACACGGTTCAGGGCGACGCCGCAGGATAGAAGACAGAGACCAGCGCCATCTAAACGTGTCAGACTGAATATGAGAATAGAGTCAGACACACATTTCAGACGCAGCAGGTCAGATTCACTCATGTGCTGTTAGAAACCTTTGGATTCTCATGTTGATGAAATCATTTCCATGGTGTTTCTTAACCAGATGAGTCTCTTTATCCACTAGTTTCTCTGGATAGTTGATTATAATTCATCAGTCGTTTTATTCTGTGGTCTGATGTTTGTCGTATGACTCTAATCTGTATAATTGATCGTTATCTGAGGAAGGTGGTCTCCTACAAGCCTGTAGCTGTGCTCGTTTCATGTCTTTATCATTATTTCATGTGCATGAATTTATTAATTTGTTAAGTATACATGGAAGGGTTTATTTAATGATAAGGATCATCTGATCATGTGGTAAGCTTCATATTAGTGTGTTTGAGATGGACAGAAGGACTGTTGTTCTGAAGAGCTTCATCTGATCTGATGTGATGTTACCCACTCTAACTATAATGCCATCATCGTTGCTTATTTAGTCATTAGCCAATCAGTGACCGGTGAGATGACACACACACACACACACACACACACACACTTTTTGTTGCTGCATTAGTTGGTCCAGAAAGAGGGTTTTTGTGATTGACTCTCAGCTGTTGCCGAGCAACTAATGGGTCTTTTATACAGGTGACTGACTTCATATTCAAGCCCCAAAACATGCGGACCTGTGTGTGTGTGTCTTTCTGTTTCCACAACCTCTTGATCTGTCAACATACAATACTTAGAAACATTGATGTAAATAATCAAACATTATTTATGTTTTTACTTTCATATTTTATTATTATTATTATTTAAAATCCATTCATTATTTATTATTGAAAAGTGCCTGCCAAAGATATGACCAAATTTAAAAAACAAAAGACAAAATGTATTGGATTTGACACTTCTGCCTTCCATAATATGCCTATATATAGTATTTATTTAAATATTTTCACAAGAAGATTAGATGCAAATAATGCTTTTATCAAGCTTCTTGAGAACAGTTCATTGTGCAGACCAAAAGATTAATAAAATCAGAATCTGATTATTAAACAATATTCTCTTTGTGTGTGTGTGTGTGTGTGTGACTGTCATGTGGTGTATGGTTTTAAAGACTCTTTTATATTGGATAACAAATCACATGCACACACACACGGCTATGATTTATTTTTACTGACCTTTCAAGTTCCGCCTGATAGTGAGTTTTAGTGTAAAAACCATCAGTGAGCTGCAAAACACACACACACACACACACACACACACACACACACACACACACACACACACACACACACCATACACACACACACATACACACACACATATACACACACACACACACACACACACACACACCTGTTTTACAGCCTGCAGGAGTGTCGTCGTTCTGCCAAAAACAAATCCGCCTTTTGCATGCAGAGAGTGTGTGTGTCAGAATCCGTTTCCCCTTCAGGCTGCGTGTCGCTTCGCTGCCGTCTGTCTGACAGTTTCACACACTGCTTTGTATTTGTGTGTGCATCTCTTATTTTTGCTTTTTCACAGTTTCTCTGGTTGGTAGTTAATGCGATGCAGGTCTGTAATCACCACAGACTCGTTCAGAGCAAGGCTGATCAATATGTTTCAGTGGTGGATTCTTAAAGTCCCTCTGAACATACAGCATTATTCAGTGTGTTGATTAATTTCAGCAGAAACAGTAAGTCAGAGCAACACATTTCAAGTGGCTCATCTCCATTTTAAAATATCTAGTAGTGTTTAGTTTACATCACAGCCCAGCAAAGCCACGTTTAACAGCCTTTGACAGCCACAGATGTATTCTTCCTGGAAATATTGTATTCCAAATGGGAATTTTTTTCATTGTTTTGCAGCATACTGCTTATAGATATCCTTAAGGCTGAGATATTCATACTAGCTGCCAAAAAAACTTAAATTTTGCTTTTGTGGGAAGTTTTACGTTTGTCCTCCAGTTATTATATTTCATATATATTTCACACTGTCTTTTCAGAAATACTGAAATAAAATACTTCCTTTTACCCCTAAATAGCTTTAAGGGTTGTGCACTTTCTAAAGAAAGTCTGTGTGTGTGTGTGTGTGTGTGTGTGTGTGTGTGTGTGTGCACATTAGCATTCAGTGTAGAGGTTCAGAGTTCCTGTAGAACAAAATTCTCATATGCAAATACTCAAAAGCAATTTTTCTCTTTGTCAAATCCTTTCTCTCAGGGAGAGCACCTGTCTCTCTCTCTGTCCATCTCTCTCTCTCTCTCTCTCTCTCTCTCTGTCTTGCTTCAGTTCATTAACAGTCTGACTTCACAGTAGTAAAGTGACCCTGAAAGAGTCGATGAGAACAGAGTCATCTTCCTCTCTTCTGCCTCTGAGTCTGTCAGTTTGATTACAGGAATATTCAGTTCATCTGTGATGTGATTTCAGAATCTAAACCGTCCCTTTTGGTGTCCTTGAATATACACCATCATTCAAACGTTTGGAGTCTAAGATTTTTTATGTTTTTGAGAGAAGTCTCTTCTGTTTACAATGGCTGCATTTATTTGATATACAAAAATACAGTAAATATTTTAAACATTTAAATAGCTGTTAAATAGCTTTTTTTCTGTGTGAATATCTGCTAAACTGTAATTGATTTATGTGATCAAAACTTAATTTTCAGCATCATTACTCCAGTCTTCAGTGTCACATGATCTTCAGAAATCAGAAATATTCCTGTAAAGGAGTCTCGTGAATGAAGATCTTTGGTTGTCTAGTGCTGAGATGATCAAACTGTGTCTGAGCTTAAGTGTGTGTTTCTAGAAGATCATGGAAGCCTTAACCTTTAGTATGTTATTTGTGTGTGGATCTGACAGTGAAAATGTTCTATGTTAACCAGAGTTTCTTCATTAGTTACTGTTACTGCCATATATATATATAATTTTTTTTCCCCACAACAATGGTGCTGATATTAAACCACTACAGTTTTTCAGAAAGATGACTGTAGTGTTTACCATGGTACATTTTTGTGATGGGAAATAAATAAGTCTTTCATAGAATGAATGAAAATCAACATGATTTTACGCACGCACGCACGCACGCACGCACGCACGCACGCACGCACGCACGCACACACACACACACACACACACACACACAGTATATGCACATTTCAGGTGTTAATAATTCATGATATTCTTCAGTCTATCTGTGTGTCTCTCTCTCTGTTAAATAATGAATATATTCTTATGGGCTTCTTCTGTGTAAACCTCAACACCACATTGCTGGGACATTGTGAGTGGTTGCCAGGATGTTTCCATGTGGTTGCTAAGGTGCTCTGAGTGTTATTTGTTTTTAAGCATGTTGCCATGTGGTTGCTAAGGTGTTCTGAGTGTTGTGTGTTTCTTAATGTGTTGCCGTGTGGTTGCTGAGGTGTTCTGGCTGTTGTTTGTTTTTAAATGTGTTGTCGTGGTTGCTAAGGTGTTTTGGGTGTTGTTTGTTTTTAAACACGTTGCCGTGCGATTGCTAAGGTGTTTTGGGTGTTGTTTGTTTTTAAACACATTGCCTTGTGGTTGCTAAGGTGTTCTGGCTGTTGTTTGTTTTTAAATGTGTCGTCGTGGTTGCTAAGGTGTTTTGGGTGTTGTTTGTTTTTAAATGCATTGCAGTGTGGTTACTAAGGTGTTCTGAGTGTTGCTTGTTTTCAAGTGTGTTGCCACATGGTTGCTAAGGTGTTCACGGTGTTGTTTGTTTTTAAATACATTGCCGCATGGTTGCTAAGGTGTTCTGAGTGTTGTTTGTTTTTAAATACGTTGCTGTGTGGTTGCTAAGGCATACTGAGTGTTGTTTGTTTTTAAATACGTTGCTGTGTGGTTGCTAAGGCATACAGTGTTTTTTTTGTTTTAGAGTGTTTTGGTGTGTTTTTTATGCTGATCAGTAAATATGTCACTGTCATTGGGATTGTGTTTTGTGCTGCTAGTGGAGCAGAAATGACACACGTCAGCCTTGAAATGAGGTTTCTGGATGCTCGTTATTCTCTAGAGTTTGTCTGTGTGTTTCCTGTCACTCCTGACTGACTCTCCTCATCATCATCTTCATCTTCTTCTGTGTGAAAGTGTCGAGTTGTACAGTACACAGCGCTCGACATGTGTTCAGATGAATAAATAACCGCTGAACTCATAAATACATGGAGTCGAGCACATCCGCAGGGAGTTTACTGGAGATTAAGAGTCAAAGTGTAGTGGTAAAGTGCACTTAATAGGGATTAAAGAACAGCACAGCTCATGATTGTGTTTTAATGTGCGTGTAAAACTGACATCAGCGGTGAAGCTGCTCTTCTGTGAGCTCACACACACACACACACACACACACACACACCTTAATAGGGATTAAAGAACAGCCACACACACACACACCAGGTGCTCGGGTGATTTTATGAAGCCAAACTGACAGAGATGTGAGCGGAAAAACAATGAAAAGACCTCAGGAGGAGGAGGATGGAGTGATGGAGACTTAGAAAGGAGTGATGGAGGAGTTTTCAGGGAATTGAGTAGCGGCTGATGTTCTGGGAATGTCTAATTGAGTGACCTTCACTCCAGCGTCCCACAGCGATTTAACACACACACACACACACACACACACACACACACACACACACACACACACACACACACACACACACACACACACACACACACACACACACACACACACACACACACACACACACACACACAGGCTGTACTCAGAACACGTACTGCACACAATTTATTTTTTGTGGTACATAATAAAGACAATAAATACATGATCAGCTTATTACGTTCAGCAAATGAAGTCCAGTTAAAAACAGTTATCTTGTCATTTTAAAGTATTTAGTGTAAAATGTCTGAACTTTTGTTGTGTGCGGATAACGAGTCTTCTGGTTCGTTCATCACACTGGAAATATAAAGTCATTGCATCTGATAAACACTAACATTCAGACTAACTTTTGGAGTCTGTGCGAAATTATTTATTTTTTTATGTTTTTGAAAGAAGACTCTTCTGCACCCCAGTGCTGCATTTATTTGTTCAAACATACAGTAAAAATTATGAAATATTCCAATTTAAAACAGCTGTTTTCTGTGTGAATATCTGTTAAAGTGTAATTTATTTCTGTGATGCACAGCTGTATTTTCAGCATCATTACTGCAGTCTTCAGTGTCACATGATCTTCAGAAATCATTCTAATATGATGATCTGCTGCTCAAAAAACATTTCTGATTATTATCAATGTTGAACACAGTT
>NC_056611.1:25671963-25681963 GCF_018340385.1 Cyprinus carpio
TCAGAAATCATTCTAATATGATGATTTGCTGCTCAAGAAACATTTCTGATTATTATCAGTGTTGAACACAGTTGTGCTGCACAATATTCTTACACTATATTTTTCAAAATTCTTTAATGTATAGCAAGTTCAAACAGCATTTATTTGAATTTGCCTTTTATTATTTGGATCTTTATACGACTTTAAATTAAAAAAACTATATTGTAGCATATTATTGCATTAATCATTAATTGTTAGCGTATTAATGTGTTGAATTATAATGAAAGCAATGCCACAATATCAAAAAAAAAAAAAAAAAAAAAAAAAAAAAAGACCTTAGTAGGCTTAATTTTCTTTATGCATACTTTTTAAGACATTTGATTTTATCTTGGACATGCTCTTCACAGGTTTTGTGAGATTCACCCACATGTTCATGAGAATTAAATGCATCAGCAGTGAAAGAGTGAGACAGGGAGTGATTTTAGGAGGTCGAAGTCACGCTTACATCATCCAAGCAGAAAACGGTTCGCCTCTGGTCAGACGTCACCTGCAGCGAGAGCACACACACACGCACACATTCATACACATGTTTTAATGCATGAAGACAGATGTTAAACCGAGGTGACAGATGAAGCTTCTGTTACCAAATAAGTGTGGAAGGACACACAAACACACACTGGAACTGTGACACAGAGACTAAATGATCGTACCAGTAGCTGTCGAGCTGCATAAATCCTTTCTACTGCAGTGTGTGTGTGTGTGTGTGTGTGTGAGATTGACAACATCTTGATTGTTCTATTGTATGATGGTCATCACACAAGATGTGTGAACAATCAGTCTAATCAGGACTGTCATGGTAAAAATCCACAGCTAAAAACAGCAAACACAGGTGCAGAGCATGACGTCGCTCGCTCGCTCAACTTCAACAAAAGCACCATTGTCTTTAACAAATGAGAGATGAGAGTAATTTTGCGTATCACTCCTCTTTGGGAATCTGGTTTTCCAGAGGGATTTAGTTTGTTTGTGAATGTCATAAGCTCTTTGAAGTGTCACATTGTTCTTTGATTTTTCTTTGCATTAATTTGCTAACGATGAAAGAATTTTGGCTCCCTGTCCTTCCAGAACGGAGCGTGAGGGAAATGCCGTGGCCTATATTCTGTTCCGGAGGGGAAATTAAAATCCGTTTCTGCTGCCTGTAGAGTTTATTTCACATTTTAACACATTTCTGCTCTTGACTTTTCAGAAGTCTTTGCACTATAAGGCAAGGACACCACAGGCAAAAAGATGGATTTTTCATGCACTTCTCAATTTAGAGATTTTGGGCTTTCAATTTCAGTACAGTATCTTTAAACGTTTCTTCCTGAACTTCTCCGGCACTTACATACACCAAAACTTAGAGTTTTATTCCTATCTGTATTCTGAAGGTATTTTAATTTCAGTACTATTATAATTTTCCATTATACAGCATTTTATTCCTAAAAACATGGTGAAAATGCATATCTTTAAAGGTTATGAATTTGTTTCTCCACTTCAGCAGCACTTACATACACCAAAACTTAGAGTTTTATTCCTATCTATATTCTGAAGGTATTTATAGAAGGGTTTGTTTATATATAATTTGTCCTGGTTTATACAGCATTTTATTCCTAAAAACATGGTGAAAATGCATATCTTTAAAGGTTATGAATTTGTTTCTCCACTTCAGCAGCTCTTACATGCACCAAAACTTAGAGTTTTATTCCTATCTATATTCTGAAGGTATTTATAGAAGGGTTTGTTTATATATATTTGTCCTCAACATTTTATTTCCTAAAACATGGTGAAAATGCATATCTTAAACTAAATTTGTTTCTCCACTTCAGCAGCACTCACTTCAGCAGCACTTACATACACCAAAACTTAGAGTTTTATTCCTATCTGTGTTCTGGAGGTTTTTATTGGTTTGTTTGTTTTTTTATTCCTAAAAACATGGTGAAAATGCATATCTTTAAAGGCTATGAATTTGTTTCTCCACTTCAGCAGCACTTACATGCACCAAAACTTAGAGTTTTATTCCTCTCTATATTCTTACATTTTTTATAGAGGGGTTTGTTTATATGTTGCTTCCCTAATTTTAATCCTGAATATTCCTAAAAAGCATGCCGAAAATGCAATTTTTCTCTCTGTTGACAGAATTTTCTGATTTGTGGAGTGATAAAAAGAGAAATCCCAAATCCTCTGTGTAAAAGCACTCAAGTCTATTCAGATTTGTGTTTTGGAAATTTAGGCAAATTAGTGCATGTTTTATTACATGGTGCATAATTAGCATATTCAGTGTTTCTGTGGGTCTTAAAAAAAGTCTTAATTCACCCTTCCACAAATTAAGGCAAAGATAGTCTTTAATAAAGCATAAAGTCTTACATTTGTAAAGTCATTAAAGGCATTAAATGTTGCCTGCACTGCAAAAAATGAATATCTTCCTCAATATTTTTCTTGTTTTCCAATACAAATATCTAAACATCCATAAAGCGAAGATGCAAAAAGAAGTTATTAGAAGATGTGTTTTCTGAGTAACTGAACAAAATTAAGTGAGTTTAGTTTTAAAACAAGTGCAAATATCTGTCAGTGGAGAGGGAAAATGTGTTTTTCCTTTGAATGAAGTTTTTCTCAGCCTGTTGGAAGAGATTTGTTCTTGTTTAATCATAAATTTACTTAGTTTTGATCAAACAACTTATTCTCTGTCGTTTTGCTTCTCAGGTAAATGTGTCTTGATTTAGGAAGCTTTAGTCATTTGCACTGGATGTGTTTTCTATAATCTGCTCTCCTGGAGTGAGATAGAGGCATTATAAACTACAGTCACGTGATGATGCTCGTCTGATCTGAGGTTAGTTTGATGCAGCAGCATTATAGATGGACCATTACCATATTTTATGCATAATTACAGTGGAAAATATGTGACCCTGGAGCACAAAAGCAGTCATACGTAGCACAGGTATATTTGTAGCAATAGATAAAAATATATTGTATGGGTTAAAATGATACATTTCTCTTTTATGCCAAAAATCATTAGGATATTAAGTAAAGATCATGTTCCATGAAGATATTTTGTAAATCTCCTACCGTAAATATATCAAAACTTAATTTTTGATTAGTAATATGCATCGCTAAGAACTTCATTTGAACAACTTAAAGATGATTTTCTCAATATTTAGATTTTTTTTGCTCCCTCAGATTCCAGATTTTCAAATAGTTGTATCTCAGACAAATATTGTCCTCCTAACAAACCATACATCAATGGAGAGATTATTTATTCAGCTTTCAGATGATGTAGAAAAAAATGCTCCCATGTTAGACTGTTGTAGGTAATGTGAAAACTCATGTTTTAAAAATAGCTTATAATTATAAATTTGACTAATTTGAGTTACTTCATTTTTTATGTATGTATTTAGTTTGGATTGTTGTTTTATTTATTTTATTGTATTTCTTGTATTGTAGCAATTTGGATATGTGAAATGTATCCCTTTATACTTTATATCATATTACCTTGGAGTAGAAATATTTAAATTAAGTACTACTATGAACCTTTTAGTTGTAAATAAAGCCAGTGGTATTTTGGTTTTATTGAGATATTATTATAGTTAAAATGTCAATATATTTTATTAATTTTATTTTTTTGTTTTAACTATAGATATTTTAGTACAAGTTAAACTTGTGAATAAAAAAAATGAGAACATTACCAACTTAAGTAAGTTTAAGTTTTATATATTTTAATGTACAGTAGTCAACATTTGAAGTGGATGGAAACCTTTCATCAAAGTTGTCCTAAAACCTAAAACCAAAATGTGCTCTTGTCTTAGGACAATTATTAACTTTTTATGATCCACTTCAAATGTTGTCTACAGTATTTCAGTTAACATTTATTGCACGCCAAGTAAGGATTTTTTATGGATTTAGTTAGCTTTAATAACCCTGAATAAGAAAAAAAAAAAAAAAAAAAAACAAGCAAAACAAAACAAACCATTTTTTTCTGGGAGTGTTAAGTGCCAAATAGAGTGTAAAGTCATCCACTAGATGTCAGTGTGTATCAGAGTCTCTGGCTGAATCTACAGGTTACTCTGCACTAGAATCTTCAACACGTTACCACGGTGATCCAACCCATAATACACCCCCACATCCCTTCATCCACATATTTATTGTTCCATCAACACACACACACACACACACACACACACACACACACACACACACACACACACACACACACACACACACACACACACACACACACACACACACAGGTTTGTTTTTGTGAATTGTGGGGACAATTAATGTTTTTTATACTGTACAAATTGTAAGCACAAACAAACAGGCACACACACACACACACACACACACACACACACACACACACACACACACCTGATCGCTTTGTGGCAGGAACACAACAATGCCACAGTCTGACACCCCAGAGCATCAACATGCACAGGTCTCTCTCTCTCTCTCTCTCTCTCTCTCTCTCTCTCTCTCTCTCTCGTTGTTGTTTTTCACTGTTGAGCTCTGGAGATCCTCCTGTGTGGGTTTGTGATTATTTTAGACTCATTTTAACATGCACTACATACAAAACACCACCTACATTCGCAATAACATCCTTCCTCCGTGTGTGTGTGTGTGTGTATGCATATGTGAGTGTGTGTGTTTACCAAAAGCAGTGACCGCTAAATTGGTTTTGTAAAAAATGTCAGGGCTGCAATAGTAGTTAATTTGCTGTATGTCCTTAAATATGTGTGTGTGCATGTGTGTGCATGTGTGTGTGTGTGTGTGTGTGTTGAGGGTCCTGGAGGAAATCAGGCAGATGTTATTTCCATTCATTTCTCATCACTGGTTGAAATGATCAGAATTCAGACAAACGTTTGTTTTTGTGTGTTTCTTGCATGTGGAATGGAGAGGAAAAATATTCATGTTGAATTGGTTTCAGCTCTTCTGCTGAATGGATTTGTAGTTCACTCTTATTGGTACAGTAGCTGAAAGTGTTCTACAATTAACCAAAACATTAATTAATACATGAGGAATGTTTAACTGTCCGATAATGAACTCAGATTGAGTGTGGGCTGCAGTATTACTGCTGAAACTGAGAATTAAATACAAAACATTATTTATAAAATCTACACTACTAATCTTGGGGACATTATGATTTTCTCTCTGTGTGTGTTTTTTTAATAAATAAAAACTTTTCTTGGTCAAGGATGCATTAAATTAATGAAAAGTGTCAGTAAAGACATTTATGATGTTACAGAAGATTTCCATTTCAAATGCTGTTCTTTTGAACTTTCTGTTCATCTGTGAATCCTGAGAAATAAAATGTATCACGGTTTCCACAAAAATATTGTGCAGCATAAAGACCTGTGTTCAAACCGTCTAAAGATTCAGAAATGTTTCTTGAGCAGCAAATCATCATATTAGAATGATTTCTGAAGATCATGTGACACTGAAGACTGGAGTAATGATGCTGAAAATACAGCTGCGCATCACAGAAATAAATTACAGTTTAACATACATACACATAGAAAACAGATGTTTTAAATTGCAATAATATTTCAATTTTTTTTTACTGTATTTTTGATCAAATAAATGCAGTTTCGGTGAGCAGAAGAGACTTCTTTCAATAACATTTAAAAATCATAGCACTAATGTATCGCTCCAGTTCTAAGTTCTTATTGAACTGCATTCAGACTGGATATAATACCGCTTCTGATTCTGAATTCTGTATTAATGCACTAATCAGTCCTTCCTAGAAGATCTTTGATCATTACGTTGCTTGGCAACCATAAACGGCCTTATAGTTCCACTAATGAGCTCGATTAGTGATCAGAGGAACTGTGTGTTATGATTATTATTAGTAAATGTGCTTCATTATTGCACATTGATGTTTTTTTTATCATGTTATCATCATTATTGTACTTTAATAATTAAATAGTTTGACACACGCTGCATAACTTGAGCAATGCAGTGAATCACACACACACACACACACACACACACACACACACACACACACACACACACACACACACACACACACACACACACACACACACACACACACACACACACAGAGATGTGCTGATTTTTCCTGTTCTCTGAACATGTTAGAACTAGCCTTCACACTAATCCTTCATCACATACATATTAGAGTGTGTGTGTGTGTGTGTGTGTGTGATTCACAGAGATTGAATCTTAAGGTGTGAAAAATGCTAATATAAGGCAACGGGCCCTCCAGCGGTGCATGTTGGGAGAACGACGGTGCCATTAACACTTGTTAGCTTTCTGAGTTGATTTTCGTTTGATTCTGCTGGACGTTTGTGAATGAACTCAAGCTCATGAAACACACACACACTGTTGGATTTCTGAGTTGATTTTCGTTTGATTATGCTGGAAGTTTGTGAATTATCTGTGGGTTATGTAACAGCTATCAGGACGATCAATAACTCTATCAGCAGCTGTCCACCTTTACTCTTTCATTCATCCGTCTCTTCCTTCTGTTAGATTCTTGCCTTGATTTGTAAAAAATCATTCTAAACAAACAGATGTCTTTCACTGCAGACGTTAACTGTAATGTTCCAATCACTTGCGTTGTTTTATTTTTAAACAATTTTTCATGTGCATTTGTATTGCTGAAGCAGTGCAAAATAAGTACACTAAATATAAATTATAGTGCAAGAGTAAATAAGTATTAATAAGATAAAAATATATTGATAAGATAAACTTAATAAGATAAAAAGAAAAATTTGTTTATTTATTTGTCATGCAGTTTTATTCAAATTGACTTACTGATGAATGAATGAATGAATGCATGAATAAGTAAATAAATAAATATAATGTGCATTTATTTATATTTATTCAGTTTATATTTAAAAATTGTATTGAATTTTTATGTGCAAATTAAATTGCCCAAAGCCCTGAAAACCTAGTGCAGTAAATGTAAAAATGTAAAATTATCAAAATTAAGTGATCTGTCTTTTTTGTTTATTTGTCTCACCCTGACAGATATTTTGACATAAATCTTCTTGTTTTAAGCATAAATCTGATGATAAATTGTCAGAAAACAAGATTGTCTTAAATAATTTTCCAGTGTCTTGATTTAATAATATTCATACTGGTAAACAAGGCAGAAATGGTGAATAAGAAATCATTTTTGCAGTCTGTGTTGGCTTCCACTTGTTGTCACGTGTAAAATCTGTCTTGAAGCCAAACCCGTTGAGAATCGCTGATCTGGAGGCTCTTTCTCTCTCTGTTTCTGATGTTTTTCATCCTGGATAAGCGGAGTGGATCTCCATCTGTTCTTCACTCTCTCTTCAGATGATTCTCTCTGATCAGCTTTTATTTGTTCAGTTATGCAGTTTATGAGATAAACGTTCAGAGTCTTTTTGCCTCCGGCTCCAGATCATCACGGCTTGCTCTGCTCTAATAATTCATCACATCCAGACAATCAGAAGCATCACACACATCCTGATGAATTCATATTGAGCCCCTTTGTTCCATCATTTATCACTTCTTTCTTTCTCTCTATTCTTCTAACATTTTGTTTGAAATTTTAATGTGCATTTGCATTGCCAAAGTGGCTCAAAATAAGTACAGTGTCAAAAAAAAAAAAAAAAAAAAAAAAAAAAATATATATATATATATATATAAAAAAAAAATATATATATATAAATATAATTAAGATTTAAAAAGATAGAAATAAAAAAACTTACATTCATTTACCAAATGCTTTTATCTGAATTGATAAGGAACATCACAAGCAATTTGTCATTAGAAAATAAAATACAAATAAAATATATTTATTCAGTTTAACAAAACTAATTGCCAAAGCAGAGCAAAATAAGTACAATAAATATAAAATAACTATGATGAAAATTGATAAAAAATTAGTATAATTTAATAAAAATGTGTTAAGATGATAAAAAACTACTTTTACTCAAAAATTAAATTAAATAATATAACATAAATATTTCTATATGTATTTTGAATCTATTTTTATCGTTAATTTAATTCATTTTAATGTGTGTTTGTATTGCCAAAGCAGTGAGAAATACAATACAATAACTATAAAATAACTATAGTGCAAATAGAGTAATTTAGTGTGAACAATTAAGATAGAAATGGATTAATGAGATAAAAAAAGAAATAACATACCATACATTTATTTTTATTTATTTGGTTTATTAATATAAATAATTTAAACCTAAAATGACTTAAATAACCACACGTCATGCCACTTTAAATCAATTATTTTTCCATGTAATATAGTTGATGAATGTGACTTTTGGCTGTTTTGGTTGCCAAGCAACGCAGTGACATTGATACAGATGTGTGTCACAGGTGCAGCGCAGACCTTAGAACTGCAACAATGTTTCATAATTATAAATGAACAATGAGCAGATCAGTCTCTGCTTTTCAGAGAGAGCGCCCAATCCGTCTCCATGACGCTCCTCACTGACCGCCGATGGTTACTTAGCAACAACCACACGCTAAGATTGCCAGCTATTTTCCGTGTTATTATGAGTCACTGAGTTCTTGAGGAAGAGATGGAGATCCAGAAGCATCGAGAGTGAGAGAGGACTGCGGTGAATCAGTGAAGCCATCTGAGCTCAAAATGTTTGCGCTCTTCCTTCCTGTTGATTTTTTTCCATTAGTTTGATCTCCGTTTTTGTTTCTTTTGAAGACAGAAATATCAGTAACATTCAGCTCGTAAAGAAACGAGGCAGCGCTTTGAAAAGCTTGAAGTTTGAAGACTTTACTCAGAATAATATATTCTATAGCAATGATATAATGTTTAAGCAAGTTGTGAACATGATTCAGCATGCATGAATTAGTGAATTAATCCTTTGTTAGCATGATTTAACAAGTTGCTAGCACACTTTAACATGTTGCTAACATGAATTAACATGTTGCTACAATATTTTAACACATTTTTAGCAAGTTTTAGCATGTTGCTAGCATGTTTTAACATATTGTTAACATGTTCTAGCATGTTGCTACCATGTTTTAACACTTTGTAAGCATGTTTTTACTAATTTGCTAGCATGTTTTAACACGTTCCTATCATGTTATAGCATGTTGCTACCATGTTTTAACACTTTTCTTACATGTTTTAGCATGTTGTTAACAAGATTTAGCACATTGCTAACATGTTCTTACATGTTGCTACCATGTTTTAACCCTTTGTTGGCATGTTTTACTATTTTGCTAGCATGATTTAACACATTCCTATCAAGTTCTAGCATGTTGCTTCCATGTTTTAACACTTTTCTTACGTGTTTTAGCATGTTGTTAACAAGATTTAGCACATTGCTAACATACTCTAACATGTTGCTACCATGTATTAGCACTTTGTTGGCATGTTTTAATATTTTACTAACATTATTTAGTATGTTGCTATCATAATTTTACTGGTAACATAATTTAACATGTTGCTAGCATGTTGTAAGATGTTGTTAACACGTTCCAGTATGTTGCTAGCATTATTTTGCATGTTGTTAGCATGATTTAACACATTGCCAACAAGTTTTGGCATGTTGTTAACATGTTTTATTACATTGCTAGCATTGCTGTTAACATGTTAACATGATTAGCACATTGCTAGCATTAATTGGCATGTTGGTAGTATGTTGATTTGCACATTGTTAGCATGATTAAGCATGTTGCAAGCATGTTTTAACATGTTGATAGCATGATTAACATGTTTATATCATGATTTAGCATGTTACTAGCATGACTAGCACATTGCTAACATAAATTAGCATGCTGTTGACGTTTCTAACATTATTAGCATGTTGGTGGCATGTTGTTACCATGTTTCTAACTTGATTAGCACATTGGTATCTTGAATTAGCATGCTGGTAGCATATTTTAGCATGATTAGCATGCAATCCAGCACCTTCTGCTCATCCTCAGTTTGAATGGAAACCGTTTATCCAACTCCGCAGGATGATTTACACACTTTCCCGCTGAAATCACACAGATTTCTACTGAAGAATTAGTT
>NC_056611.1:25686963-25689463 GCF_018340385.1 Cyprinus carpio
CCAAGTATGGTGACCCATACTCGGAATTCGTGCTCTGCTTTTAACCCATCCAAAGTGCACACACACAGCAGTGAACACACACACACTGTGAACACGCACCCAGAGCAGTGGGTATCATTTTATGCTGCGGCGCCCGGGGAGCAGTTGGGGGTTCAGTGCCTTGCTCAAGGGCACCTAAGTCGTGGTATTGAGGGTGGAGAGAGCGCTGTACATTCACTCCCCCCACCTACAATTCCTGCCGGCCCGAGACTTGAACTCACAACCCTTGGGTTGCAAGTCCAACACTCTGACCGTTAGGCCACGACTTCCCCCAGCAGTTATGCATTTCACTGCAAAAAAGTTTTTTACTACCGGCCACTTTATTAGGTACACCTGTTCAATTGCTTGATAATAAAATTTTCTAATCAGGCAATCACATGGCAGCAACTCAATGCATTTAGGCATCTAGATGTGGTGAAGACGACTTGCTGAAATTCAAACCTATCATCAGGATGGGGAAGAAAGGGGATTTAAGTGACTTTGAACGTGGAATGGTTGTTGGTGCCAAACGGGCTGGTCTGAGTATTTCAACAACTGCTGATCTACTGGGATTTTCACGCACAACCATCTCTAGGGTTTACAGAGAATGGTCCGAAAAAGAGAAAAAATCCAGTGAGTGGCAGTTGTGTGGATGAAAATGCCTTGTTGATATCAGAGGTTAGAGATGATAGAAAGGCAACGGTAACTCAAATAACCACTCGTTACAACCAAGGTGTGCAGAAGACCATCTCTGAATGCACAAGACGTCGAACCCTGAAGCAGATGGGCTACAGCAGCAGAAGACCACACCGGGTGCCGCTCCTGTCAGCTAAGAACAGGAAACAGAGGCTACAATTCACACTGGCTCACCAAAATTGGTCAATAGAAGATTGGAAAAACGTTGCCTGGTCTGATGAGTCTGGATTTCTGCTGCGACATTCAGATTGTAGGGTCAGAATTTGGTGTAAAGAACATGAAAGCATGGATCCATCCTGCCTTGTCTCAATGGTTCAGGCTGGAGGTGGGGGTGTAAAGTTGTGGCACACTTTGGGTCCCTTAGTACCAACTGAGCATGGTTTAAACACCACAGTCTACCTGAGTATTGTTGCTGACCATGTCCATGCCTTTATGACTACAGTGTACCCATCTTCTGATGACTACTTCCAGCAGGATAATGCACCATGTCACAAAGCTCAAATCATCTCAGACTGGTTTCTTGAACATGACAATGACTTCTTTACTCAAATGTCCTCCACAGTCACCAGATCTCAATCGAGCAGCTTTGGGATGTGGTGGAACGGGAGCTTCACATCATAGATGTGCAGGCAACAAATCTGCAGCAACTGCTTGATGCTATCATGTCAATATGGACCAAAATCTCCAACACCTTATTGAATCTGTGCCACGAAAAATTAAGGCAGTTCTGAAGGCAAAAGGGGGTCCAATCCGGTACTAGCAGGGTGTACCTAATAAAGTGGCCAGTCAGTGTATATATATATATATTTTTGTTTGTTTGTTTTTCCTTTTTTGCATCGATGTGGGTTTAGATTGACATGAGGATGAGTTCATGAGGACAGCGCTGAGTGATTCTTTCTGCTCTCTGCTGGAATGAATGCTGGAGCTGCAGTTAAAGTCTCCTCAGAGATCAATAAACACTGTGTGCTGAAACCAGTGCTGAAACACAGTAAATCATCTGCTGAGATGAACACCAGTGATGTCAGGACACAAGTTCAATTATGTGAGATCATGTTTGACGAACACTTTCCTTGTGTCGCATGAAGGTCACGGAGCAATTCCTCAACAGATTCAGTGTTTTGTACCTATAGGGACCTTTGATCAATACTCACTATTCTTTATTCTAAAACGGTCCACTATTAAATCAACTCATGCTTCCTGTACAGACAATTTAATTCTGTAATCATTTCAGACTTAGAACTTGTGAGTATTCATATCACATTCATAAACAGTATTACTGTACATTTTTGCAGCACAGAAGCAGTCATGAGTAGCACAGCTATATTTGTAGCAATAGACAACAATACATTGTATGGGTCACAATTATACATTTCTCTTTTATATCAAAAATCATTAGGATATTAAGATAAGATCATGTTCCATGAAGATATTTTGTAAGTTTCCTACTGTAAATATATCAAAACTTAATTTTTGATTAGTAATATGCATTGCTAAGAACTTCATTTGAACAACTTTAAAGATGATTTTCTCATATTTCGATTTAGATTGCTCCCTCAGATTCCAGATTTTCAAATAGTTGTATCTCAGACAAATATTGTCCTCCTAACAAACCACACATCAGTGGAGAGATTATTTATTCAGCTTTCAGATGATGCATAAATCTCAATTTTGAAAAATTGACCCTTATGACTGTTTTTGTGCTCCAGGGTCAGATGTATAAATATATGTTTTTATATATTGAGAATTTTGGATGTTTTTGTGATCCTGATGAGCATGAGATTCAGAA
>NC_056611.1:25691963-25696963 GCF_018340385.1 Cyprinus carpio
GAGACCGTTACAAGATTAAATAATGTGTCAGTGAGAGACAGGCAGATGTACTGTATGGACAGAGACAGAGAGCCATAGACAGGCATTCTGGATATATATATATATATATATATATATATATATATATATATATATATATATATATATATATATATATATATATACTTTTATTCATCAACGACTCATCAAACTGGTCAAATGTGACAATCCTGAAAAATAGAATGTATCACGGTTTCCACAAAAATATTGTGCAGCACAACGATTTTCAACATTGATAATAATCAGAAATGTTTCTTGAGCAGCAAATCATCATATTAGAATGATTTCTGAAGATCATGTGACACTGAAGACTGCAGTAATGATGCTGAAAATACAGCTGCGCATCACAGAAATAAATTACACTTTAACACATATTCACATAGAAAAAAGCTGTTATAAACTGTAATAATTTTTCACAATTTTTACAATATTTTTGATCAAACATATTATATATTATTATATACTGTATATATTAGACATTGTTAATGTGTGTCAGATATAATAGATCAGTGTTTCCTCTCAGGAGGGGGTTTGGTTTTGTTGTGTCGGTGTCATATGTGACACGCTGAGTGTCTCACCCTGAATCTCCACACAATATGAGAGGTTAATCTACTGTCAGACACACACACACACACACACACACACATAGAGCGCAGATGTGCTGCATTTGCATCTTTACAGAGACAGAAAGTGAGAATGAGACGAGAACTGCTGCTGTCAGCCGTCTGTGTGTGTGTGTGTGTGTGTGTGTGTGACAGCTAAGAAGGCGTCCTCTGAGGTCTCTCTTCATTTGGTCTCTCGTCCTTCACTCTGGTTCAGTGGTGGCGGTAGGTCTCTCTCTCTCTCTCTCTGCATCACGCTGTTCTTCTCGTTTAACAGCGCTGAGTGTGTATCAGAGCACCAGAGAAACCAATGCAGCGGCACGCTCAGCTCAGAGACACACACCGCGATGCAGTACAGGTACGACACACACACACACACACACACACACACACACACACACACACACACACACACACACACACACACACACACACACACCTGCTTCAGTAGTTTTACTCGTGGTGTGTGTCTTTGATCATACGTATGTCATGTTTTCATGTCTGTATCAGAAGCTCATCGCCTCTCTAATTAACTCATTAATGGCGTGAGATCTGGCTCCGCCCACTGTCACTGCCCCCTCGTTAAGAGCTGCTGCTGATGGCCAATTAACTCCATTTACTATACAGATCAGATCAGAGTTGAACTCTGAAAGCCTTTCGTTTATAATGAATGTATTTATATTTAAATGTCATTAATGAAAGCGAGAGACTGACCTTCATCGCTCTTCATCTTCCTCTGTTTTCTGCTCAGAGTTCAGAGATTGTGTGTAATGTGAACGGATGCACACACAGCAAAATGTCACTCAGTCGTTCAGTGGTGATCAATACACTGATTCAATCTGTGTGTGTGTGTGTGTGTGTGTGTGTCAGTCACTGCATTGATCATGTCAAGTCAAATTGATTTGTATAGTGCTTTTCACAGCACACATAGTCTCAATGCAGCTTTACAGAAAGTCATGATGTTAATGTTTACAATATCTTAGCATATTAGAGCTGGATGATAATTTGTTTACATTCTGAGACTATATAAACAATCAAGTTGAGATTATTAGAATTTAAAATATTAGTTTTCTATGTGAATCTCTGTTAAAGTGTAATTTATTTCTGTGATGTGCAGCTGTATTTTCAGCATCATTACTCCAGTCTTCAGTGTCACATGATCTTCAGAAATCATTCTAATATGATGATTTGCTGCTCAAGAAACATTTCTGATTATTATCAATGCTGAAAACAGTTCTGCTGCACAATACACACCCTGAGGATCAGCTGTAAATTAGAATAATTTGCATATTAGATGAGCATATGGGCCGGATGAGCAGGTGCAGCAGGTCTTTCTTCAACTTTGTTTTTCTGTCCATCTGTGAGGAGCTGGAGGACTTTTAATGACCCAGAAACAGCAGCTGGAATGATGGATTGACACGCACACACACACACACACACACACACACACACACTGAAAGTTACACTTATCACATACTAGTTGATTTTTCTTGTAAGTGAAAGTATGTCAGGTGTGTGATTGTTTACTATGTTCATGCAAGTCTTTCCACTGTTGTTGTGGTCACAAAACACATTATACAGAGAGAGAGAGAGAGAGAGAGATGCGTGAGAAAATGAAACACTGTGAAGGAGGAGCAGATGATGTGGAAAATATTCTTCATCATCACCTTTTGCTCGACCCTTCATATCCTCTGCGGTTTCGTCCGTATCTCTCGCGGGATGTAATAACATGTTATTCTTTCTCATTCTGCCTTTCTCTGGCTGTTGATAAACGCAGTGTCGGCACGCTCTGTCGCTCTCTGTGCGTTCAGCCCTGTTGCGTTCATATCTGCATATAATTTCCTTCATAGCCTCTCAGCTGTAATATAATTACTGTAACACTGCCTTTATGGCTTATTGCTCTGTCAGTGGTATGCATTGCTTAATTACACTTTTAATTGTGTAATTGTTGCATGAAGCCTGTCCTGTAGATGCTTTTGAGTCTGTATTGCATCTGCAAACAAAACAGCTTTCTTATTCAGGAGCTTCGTCTTGTTTTCTAAAATATCTAAATGTTCTTGAAACAAAATTCACTTGTGAAACAAAATTGTGACTTGTTTTTTCGAGAAAGTCTGTTTTAAATGAATACATATATATATTTAAACACACACACACACACACACACACACACACACACACATATAAAATCAAATAAAAATGTAAATAAATATAAAATAATTAAATAATACAATTAAATAAATACAATCTAAAATACACTCTCTCTCTATATATACACACAAACACACACATACACAATCTTTCCCGATTAATGAATAGATTTTGTTTGTGTTTTTTATATAAACCTATATATAAAAATTAATGCATTTTAAGTATTTACACTGTAAAGCATGATGTTCTTCCTTAGTATTTTTGTCATGTTTTCCGGTACAAATATCTAAACATTTTAAATCAAGATACCTTTTCTAAAGATGCAAGTCTTATTTTCAATAAAATGTACCAAAATTAAGTGCGTTATTGCTTAAATCAATAATAAAAAAAAATAAAAAATCTGCCAATGCAGTCAGCAAAACAATCTTTATTTTCTCCTTTGAATTAGGTTATTTTATTTTATTTTATTTATTTATTGATTTATTTTTTAGAAAATAATACTTCTTAGGTCGTTTTATATCTCAAGTAGATGATCTTGATTTAAGAATGTTTAGATATTTGTACTGGAAAACAAGACAAAGATGATTTTTTGCAGTGTACATTCATTTAGCTTATGCTTTCATCAGAATAAGTGATTGATCCTGTTAACAAACAAACATGCTCAAAGAACACGAGTTATCTTGTTTTAAGAAGGACAAAAACAAGACAAAGATCCTGCTAAGAGGAGCATGAGTTGTGTTGCAGGGCTGATGTTCAGCTTGTGGAGGCATGCAGCTCTGTGCACAGGCATGTGGATGATTTAATCAAATGAGTGGGTTATTGATGTTGGCTGTGTTTGGTCAAGCTCTTGTTGTCTGATTATTCAGCAGATGGTTTCTGATCCTCAGTGGCATTTTCTGGCATTAATGTGGCTGATTTCTGTGTCTGTTCATGAATCAGGCCGTCTGGGATTCAAACCCACAACCTTCTGACGTCTGGATTCTTATGTGTGTGTGTGTGTGTGTGTGTGTGTGTGTGTGCTATATCTCTCTGAAACTCTTGACACTTTTAGTGTCTCTGGTACGTCTTCACAACTCCGGATCTTGAGCGTGCAGACACACACACACACACACACACACACACACTGTGCCATCTGCTGCGCTCTCTGTGTGCCAGGGAAACAGAGCTGCGACACACACACACATACACACACACACACACACACACACACACACACACACACACACACACACACACACACACACACACACACACACACACACACACACACACACACACACACACACACACACACACACACACACACACACACACTCATGGATAAGAGCAGAGAGACTCACTTTCTTCATCATTGAGATGTGAAGATGAAATGTCAGATGACTTGACGTTGCAGATGTCAGTAGAGTTACATGAAACACTATGAACAGAATATTGAGTTGTTTTGTTGATATTTGAGATGTGTTGATGTTGTGTATGTTAGTAGAGTTACTGAAACATATTTAAGCAAAAATATTTTTTTTGGCCATTGGTATATTTTGAAATATATTAAAATAATAATAATAATAATAATAATAATAATAATCTTGTTAAATGTACTCAAATAATCTGTCTATTTACAAATATTAAATATTTGTACAGTTTACTAGAGAAGGCCAAAATGATATTGTGTGTGTGTGTGTGTGTGTGTGTGTGTGTGTGTGTGTGTGTGTGGTGTGTGTGTGTGTGTGTGTGTGTGTGTGTGTGTGTGTGTGTGTGTGTGTGTGTGTGTGTGTGTGTGTGTGTGTCTGTGTGTGTCTGTAATGTCTGTGTGTGTGTGTGTGTGTGTGTGTGTGTGTGTGTGTGTGTGTGTGTGTCTGTAATGTCTCTGTGTGTGTGTCTGTGTGTGTGTGTGTGTGTGTCTTGTCTGACTGGTTTTCTTTTGATTCATTGGTTTAATTCTGTGTGTTTCTGCCTTGCCTTGTTTGTGTTGTTGATTATGAACACAGTTTCACAAACTCTCTTGCGTTTGTGGTCAATAATGACTAGTTCCTTTCTCTGGATAACAACTATGGTTCACCACAACTCTGTGTGTGTGTGTGTGTGTGTGTGTGTGTGTGTGATGTAAACTACACATCTGCTCTGACTGACAGCAAATCTCTAAGCAGTTCCACAAAACCAGTGATTTTGTTTCTTATTCATTCTTAATCACTTCACAGACCTGTTCATTTATAG
>NC_056611.1:25701963-25729463 GCF_018340385.1 Cyprinus carpio
ACTATAGCAACGGTCAAACTTTTAGATTATAACCAGTGTTGGGGAGTAACTAGTTACATGTAACGGAATTACGAAATTTAATTACAAAATAAATGTAATCTGTTACAGTAACTGAGAAAAAAATATGTTATTTAATTACAGTTGTTTTTTAATTTGTTATAGATTGTGAAAGTGTTTACTTTTGATTTTTGGTTACTTCTGATTTTTTTCACACACACACACACACACACACACACACACAAAAAAAAAAAACACACACACACACACACACACACACACACACACACACACACACACACACACACACACACACACACACAAACACACACACAGAGAGAGAGTTTTAGTTGATATAAAGCATGAGACACCAATGTTTCAGGAGTTTAATAAATATTGTTAGTTTTTTATGGAGTTTTTTTATTGCGTTGTTTGCTGTCATAGCTATGCAAAGATTACATTTCAAAAACAGTATCATAGCTATTAAACTATCTTGTTATGGTTTTAAATCTGTATTTAATTTAAGAATAATCTCAAAGAATAATTTTGTGGTGGCTGTGCTTTAAAATGATATTATTATTATCTTAATTCATGTGATTAGTTAAACGTAATCAAAAAGTAATCAAATGTAATCAGTTACATTACTTTAATAAAGTAATTGAGATTTTGGACATTTTAGATTGGGTAACTTGTAATCTGTAACCTATTACATTTCCAAAGTAACCTTCCCAACTCTGGTTATAACGTACAGGCTGTAAAGCTCATTGGAGCTATGTGGTGTTTTTTCCACAATTTGGCAAAAATGTCATGTTTTTAAAGACTATTTAATTAGTACTTGCTATGACTGACGACAAATGCAAATATTTATTACAATATATACTGATAAACTGAACATTGACTTCAGTGGTTTGAGAGACTGGATGCTTTCAACTGATTTCCCATTGAACTGAACTGCAGCTTAAACTATTTCAAATACAGTGAATTAAGATACAAACTCCATCATAATGCACTGTTTCCATCTAATATGTATTCTGAGCTGCAGCTCGTCATATTAATGGATTGTATCTAAACCTAACCTACCAGTCTACTCTGAGAGTTAGTAGACATGCAGTTGCAAATGAATGAGATTTAGTTGATATGTAGTTGCAAAGTTACTTTTTGTTAGTTTTCATTATAGTATTTTGGTTTGTATACTTGGAGTTGCCTCATTTATACATGTATTCAATAAAGGGCAGCCCCTCTCTCTCTTTCTCATTTAAATGCTGTTAACAGATGTAGTTTAAGTGGTGTGGGGTTCAGCGGCTCATTAAAGCATCTGTCTGTATCTTCCGCTGAGATTTATGCATCGCTAAAATACATTAGCAGAAAGTAATCACCTTGGCTTTACACAGGTCCAGGAGCTCGAGTATGACGCTTAATGTAGCACTTCACAGTGCGCACGTGTGTGTGTGTAAGTGAGTTTGTGTGTGTGTGTGTGTATGTGTGTGTGTGAGTGAGTGAGTTTGTGTGTAAGTGAGTTTGTGTGTGTGTGTGTGTGTGTGAGTGAGTGAGTTTGTGTGTGAGTGAGTGTGCGTGTGTGTGTGTGTGTGTGTGTGTGTGTGTGTGTGTGTGTGTGTGTGTGTGTGTGTGTGTGTGTGTGTGTGTGTGTGTGTGAGTGAGTGAGTGTGTGTGTGTGTGTGTTATTGTTAAAAGGCTGTTCTGATTCTGAGAGGAGCAGAACTGGACTGTAATGCATGTGATACTTAACTGAAAAGATTTTGCACAGAATTATTTACAAAAAAAAAAAAATATATATATATATATATATATATATATATATATTTATTTTTTTTTACTTTGAAATGGTTAATTAATGTTTAGAAAAAACAGCAAGTAACCCATGCAATTTTGAAATAGAAAAATCTGAAATAGCATTTTCTTCTAAAACATATTCCATATTAATTCTAAAACATATTCCATACATATTTTATTAAGGGGGAAGTCGTGGCCTAGTGGTAAGAGAGTTTGACTCCTGACCCTTTGGTTGTGTGTTTTGGTTTCTGGTTTGTATTATAATGACTGAGGTGCCCTTGAGCAAGGCACCGAACCCCCAACTGCTCCCCGGGCGTCGCAGCATAAATGATACACACTGCTCCTTTATGTTCACGGTGTGTGTGTGTTCACTATTGTGTGTGTGCACTTTGGATGGGTTAAATGCAGAGCACCAATTCTGAGTATGGGTCACCATACTTGGCTGTATGTCACGTTGCATCGCATCGCATTGCAAGCATCATTTACAACTTCAAAAAATAAAATAAAAATAAAAATAATAATAAATAAATAAAAAATACTACTAATAATGGCAATGATTTTAGTCACAGACACGTTTAATTGAAATATTTAGGATGTTTATGGACACATTTGACTATTTGAAATGTCTCATATGGTTTTGTAAATTGTATATCTTGTGTTTTTTATAGCCTTTTTGCATATATATATGTTTGAGAGCATTAGTACCAGGACTGGTACTAGTGAACTGATAGACTTTGTAAACAGCGTGAGTGAGTGAATTTTGATATGATGATCTGAGAGAAACGACCAGATGCCCCCTTAACACATTACAAGTAACGCGAGCTACGTAATCAGATTACTTTTTTCAAGTATCTAGTAAAGTAACGCATTACTTTTTAATTTAAAAGAGAATATCTGAGTTACTTTTTCAAATAAGTGACGCAAGTTACTTTTTGTCCAATTTATTGATTGACAGCTCTCATGCCCCCATGTTGAGAGAAATCAGATGTTACTGTAGTTCTTAAATAAATATGAATATGCATTAATTCATCTCACTCAAAAAACAAACAAACAAACAAAAAAAAACAGATTCAGTATTTCTCAAAATGAATAAAAATAATTCAACTCAGAATTTGACGCAAACCTGCAATAATTAAGTGTTAAACAACACAAATATCCTTTATGTATTTAATCCTGTTCTATAAACCAATGTCTTTGCTTCTGACCTTCGATAATCCAGTTCAACCATAATTATAATTAAAAAGTGTGTTGAAATTTCTTCTTCTGCATTCTACTGTACCGATGTAAATTTACTTTCCCTTCAGCCTGAGGCGTATTCATTTCACTATTGGTGTGAAAAGGCTTTTACATTTGCCAAAAAAATAACTTTTTTATTTTAAAGACAAACAAGCAAGCCCTGTCCAGATTTAAAAAGTAACACAAAAGTAATGTAACGCATTACTTTCCATAAAAAGTAACTAAGTAATGTAATAATCTACTTTTTTATAGAGTAACACAGTATTGTAATGCATTACTTTTAAAAGTAACTTTCCCCAATACTGCGCGCATACACACACACACACACACTCACACACACACACACACACACACACACATTTTTGTTTTTGTGAAAAGTGGGGACATCCCATAGGGCGTAATGGTTTTTATACTGTACGAACTGTATATTCTATCGCCCTTATACACAACCCTACACCTAACCCTACCCCTTACAGGAAACTTTGTGCAATTTTACTTTCTCAAAAAAACTAATACTGTATGGTTTATAAGCGTTTTGAAAAATGGGGGACATGGGTTATGTCCTCATAAGACACCCTCTCTTTGTAATACCTGTGACATACCCATGTCATTATACAAAGTTGTGTCCTGATATGTCACAAAAACAAACACACACACACACACACACACACACACAAACACACACACACACACACACACACACACACACACACACACACACACACACACACACACACACAGGAGAAAGATGGAGGGAAACGGAGAGATGGAAAGAGTTTAATGGGAAAATAGGTTATTAAAAGAGGGATGATTATGTCATCTGATCTCTACAGGGACACAAACTCATTCACTCTGCCCTTTCCTTTATCTGTGTGTGTGTGTGTGTGTGTGTTTCTGTACTCAGTGTATCATCAGTAGAAAAGTATCTGTTGTGTTGAACCTCCGGCAATGAGCTGCTCAATGGAGCTTCTTTCACAGACTAGCGATTAATGCTGCTGTGAGCGTTTCTCTCTCTCTCTCTCTCGCTCTCTCTCTCGCTCTCTGTGTATGTGTGTGTTTGTGTGTGTGTGTATTTTTACTGCTTTCCCCTTTGGCTCTGTTTCTCCCGGCAGTGGATCCGTACAGCACTCTTTAACACAGCATGAAGGAATACAGTGAAATCCAGTTACATGACTTCTTGTGTCTGCCGCTGCGGGTACAGCTGTGTGTGTGTGTGTGTGTGTGTGTGTGTGTGTGTGTGTGTGTGTGTGAGAGAGATATTTACAGCTTGCTGAAAATCACAAACCTGTCAATAATAAGACCAGCTCACGTTAAAATAGAAAAGAAAAGGGGAATGTATATAGAGAAAAAGAAAATATGTCTGTTTTTGAACCATTAAAATCTATTCTTTTCCACATGAACTTATTTTCATGAAAATCAAGCTGGAAAATTATTGTAATAATATTTGTACAATGCACATTTAAAATATAACAAGAACCATCATCGAGAAAAAATACTCAAAAGTACAGTATCAGATCAAAAGTACAGAATAAATATGCTTAATTGTCATAAAAAAATAATGTCATGATGCAAAAAACACTTTATGCTGCTTATTAGACATCATTTTCTTTTTCTCTCACATGATTCAGTATTATAATGCTGCATGATGGATGAGCAAGTGAAAGATTAAAAACATAAATAATTCAGTTTCTGTTTTTAATTCATAAACCAGAGTCTCTCTCATTCACATAAATGTACACCAGTCCTCATTAATGGCTTAACGATCAGGCGAATTAATTATGTATGAGGGAGGAAGATTTTTGATTCATAATCTCCATGATTGCATTAGAAGCTCAGTCTGTTGGTCAGAAGTGCAGCTTCACTCTTTATTAGCTCAGTGTGAATGTGAATTAACGGCTGCAGGAGTGTAAACTGAATTTGAATCTGAATTGTTTCGGTAATGAGTGTGATCACACAGGCCTCATCTCTCCTGTGGTTCCTCACTCTGAGCCATTGGTTTGTTTCAATGCTTCTAGGAGATATACATTTAAATGCGTTTTATTTATTCATTTATTCAACTTTTGCTTGGATTCTGTTTCTTTTGTTTCATCCTGGCAGCTCCGTCCACAATGAAATGTCAGCAAAATGTCTTGGATCGGTTCCTTTGCAATTTAATTTTGAATTTTAGGTAGTGAACAAGACATGAAAATACAATTGAAATTCAAATGTAAGAAAATTAAAATAAAATAAAAGTCAAAGAAATTCATTACTGTAATTTTTAACTAGTAATATCTTGTTATACTATATCTTGAAGGTTTTAGAAAAAGTCCAGTTGGTTCCCTAAGAATGCATGAACTTTTAAACATATATAAATATATATATATTCGATGCAATATAAGTCACTTTGGATTAAAGTCTCTGCCATATGCATAAATGTAAATGTTGACAGATATTTGAAATGCCACCTATATTAATTCATGGACTTCATCATGTTTACTAGGTTAACTTTTGTAAAGTAGTGTGGAAGAACACTTTTACCAGAATGTATATCCTATATATATCCAACATAAATTACAGAAAAAAATGTATTATATATGAATATATATATATATAAATTATTTCTGTAATTTATGTTGGATAATTTTGGAGCCAAACTCATTTTTCATTGTTAATTCTTTACTTATATTCAACTTTAATGTTACTTCCTCTATTCTAAACTCATCATTATTGATTCTGGCAATTACCAAACTCGTTGAGCGCTTGTTGTGTGTGAAATGAGGTGTAACAAAGTTTGGTAGTTTTGTGTTTTTCATGCTCTAATGAGAGCTTTGAATCCACGTCTCGCTCTGGGCCTGTTCCTCTCTCCAGGACGTTAATAATGTCTGTACCCTGCTTCACGATGTCCTCCATCGTCTGCTCATGTCTGACTCAGGACGGGGCATCAGTGCGGAGCTCTATCAGTTCTCCTCTTATCACCCGTCACACCCCAGACGCCCGGCTGATGCTTGATGTCACAGCAGTGTGTAGATGATACCATGATGATAGAAAACTGGAAGAACTGGCAGTGTTATTTTAGTATTGTATAGTTTTTAATATAGTTTTACTAATATTTTGATAGATTAAGTAACTCTAGGGTAATATAAAGGTTATAATAAAGGTTATTTCAGTTAATGTTTATATATAAAAAAATATTTTCTTTTTCATAATTATTATTTTTTTTTTAATTATGGTTTTTAGTTTTAGTTGCCTATTATAACCCTGGCTATGAGACAGCTTATAGCAGTAGTGTGTGCGTGTGTGTGTGTGTGTGATTAATGGATTGTTCTCTCCCCTGAACCTCAGTGGAGTCTCTGACCATTATAGATCATAATTATGAAAAACTGAGCGTTAGTAGGTCAATAACTCACAACTGTTTGTGTGTACTTGTGTGTGTGTGTATTTCAGATGAGTTGTAATAAAAGAGTGTAAAAGATTGGTCTATACACACCCACCTGTTTCTCTCTCTCTCTCTCTCTCTCTCTCACACACACACACACACACACACACACACACCTGAGCGAGGGCTCAGATTGAATTAGTTCATGAAACTGTAAACCCCTGTGCTAATGTAGATGAGGCCCTTTTTTATTACACCCATTCTCTGTTTCTCATTTTAATTATCACTAGATGGAGGTTATTAATGGATGTGTGTATTTGACACGCCTGTGTTTCAGCGAGAGGTTTCATGTTTCAAACCCTGTGAGCTGCAGTTACTTTAGTCACAGAGTCTGTGTGTGTGTGTTTGTTGTATTATTCCCAGAGATGAATATTGTTACTGAGACGTTTCTCAACACTTTTAAGACTTAAGGGAATATTCAGTTCAGTAAAAGTTCAGTTCAGTTGACAGCATTTGTGACATAATATTTGATTAGTTATATATATGTATATATAATTCAGATATGTCTCTTCTTTTCTTAAAAGAAAAAATATAAATATAAAAATAACTAAAAGTTTGTTTAGTGCTCTTTACATGCATATTGTTTATGTCTTGTGGCTATATATTTTAAATGGTGAGAAACTGAGGCAAGACATTGTAGACAAAAACCAATGTTTTTTTGTGCACTGGTCAAATTTGAGATTTTAGGCTGTTTTGCTTCATGAAATCCTCTTTCAGACTAGTGCAAAGAAAATATTCAAAATACACCTTTAAGTCTATTTTTTATTGCACTTTATCTATTTGCGTCTGTAGATTTCCATTAAAAAACATATCTTTAAAGTGTTTTTTCTCCAGTTCAGCAGCACTTACATACACCAAAACTTAGAGTTTTATTCCTCTCTATACTCTGAATGTTTTTACCAAGGGGTTTGTTCATATATCATTCACACTTACTTTTATAACAATTTTATTCCTAAAAACATGGCGAAAATGTATTTTTTCTGTCTGTTGACAGTATTTCCTTATTTACAGAGTGATAAAAAGAGAAATCCAAAATCCCCTCTATAAAAACCTTTAACACTAATGTGTCAACAAAATCAAACAAGAACTTTGAACCTGGATTAATGCATTTCTGTTATGGAAGTGTATGTAAGTTAGCGCGTATTTCCTGTGATTAATGCCTTTAATGCCTTTAACACTGAGGTCTCTAAGTTTTGAATGCAGACTTGTTTTGAGAGCACAGTTTGAGACGTGAAACATGTTTGAGAGACTAGAGATTACAGAGGTGTTTCTCTCCGTATTTTCCTCAAATGTCAAAGTATTTGAGAAAAAATGTGCAAAACCGGTGTTTCAAAAGTGATCTCAAATTGTACTCTCAAAGCGAAAGTCTGCTGTAAGAAGTCAGAGCATTTAGCAGGAACATTAAATTCTCCTCTGAATTTATTTTATAGCTCTGTGCTTTTACTGACAGCTATTGACTCAATTTAGAATAACTTAAAGAGAAACATCTGAGACCAAGCTGATGCTTAAACTAGATTTCTGTAGGAATTATGATGTGGTTTTTATGATGTGGCCCTGATCCTGGTGTGGTGTGGTTGCTGTGCGGTTGATCTAATTGCTTTCAGCGGAGAACTTTAAGCCATCTCATTTGCGATTTGTCTGTGTGTGTGTTGCTGCGTGACGGCGTTTTTGCCTCTCTGGCAGTCTTTGAGGTGTCGACTTACAAAAAACTGAATTTAGAGAGAATCAGCAGCATAAAAATGAAGTGAGTTTGAGCTGAATGCGCAGCGGTTGTGTGAGCTTCTCCTGAAGTTCTCTGGGAACAGCTGCATCTCTCTGATGATCAGTGCCTGCATAAAAGTCCGTAAATGTTTTGACTTAAACATATCCCTGAGGGGAAAAAATTCCCTGAGGCAAGGGATTTCATTAAGAGTGTTGCAACAAAGTTCTTAACTGTCATCCTTAAGTGTTTATACTAAGTGTTTCACTGTAGTTTCTGGCAACTTACGGCAATGGGTGCCATGGTTGCTATAGTTACTACACTGTAAAAAAAATCTGTAAAATTTGCGGTATGGCAGCTGTGGTTGCCAGAATTTTACTGTGAAAAATATGGTAGCAACATTTTAGCTTTTATGAATACCATAATTTCTTTAACTGATATAATGTTAATATACCAATCTATTGAAGTGAGTCTGTTTGTACCTTTGTAATACATTGATAACCACCAAAAGCAGGTGGTGACTGAGAAAGTCACATGATGAACCAAAGCCCAATCACAAGCAGCTTTTAAATATTAACACCTAGGTGCACAGAGTCATTCACACAAACACTAAACACCATCATGGTAACACACGTGAAACTGAAATAATGCAATAAACATTAATTTAACAACATTAGATGTAACATACATATGTGTATACAACTGATAAGAAAAAACGAAGAAGAAACATAGTTAAAAAAAAAAAAACAATAAAAAAACCCATAAAATTTGAAATGTAATGCAGGGAATTCTGGGAATGTCAATTTATGGTTATTACAACTTTTTCACTTCCAAAAACGGTATACTACCGTAAAATTACATGTAATGTCCAATACAATTTTTCACCGTATATATATAGTAGGGGAACTTACTGTTAACCATTTAACAGGTTTTTACTGTAGCATTTTAACAGTCTTTTACTGTTAAATTCACTGTCTTTTTTTTTACAGTGTACATCTCACAATAAACTGAACATAATGAAACAACCAAAGTTGTACTAATATATTTGCGTAATGGAGAATACCAAGAGCACAGGAAACAAAAAAACATAAAACTGGACTGTGGTGAAATGAAGGATTTACTGACAGTAAAACTGATACTCTCTCAATAATTTCATATCGTGCCTTGGTACTTCATCCTCTTAAATTAACCTATTATTTGCCATTGATTTTGGATTTTGGATTTGTATTTTAGGTGGCTTTTTTTTTTTATTGTGTTTTTTTTGGTGAGGTGTTTGTTGAGGAATTTGTGGGAACACTAATTGACCCTTAGGTTTTTTTCTTGCAACCCAAGTTTCACTAAAGGTTCCTTTAACCTTATAACTAAGGGATTTCTTAGCTTAAGGGCTTTCATGCAACTGGGCCCAGAACTCCACACGGAGACGATGCTTTAATTACCAGCTTCGTCCGTGATGCAATCCGTTGGCATGGTGACATTGATCCGTGTGTTTAGCAGAGATGCCGTCATTTAATTCATGAGACGGCTGTCTGTCTCGAAAAATGATATCAGAGTGACACATTTGAGTTCAGTGGTTTGGTCATCAGTGCAGAAATCCATATGTGTGTTTCTGAATGAAGAAAAACATCAAATGCATGTGCAGGAACGCTTTACTGGATCTTAACCTCAATTATTTCCTCTCTCTTCCTTACACAAATATTATTCTGTTCTTTAAGATGAAACTGTAGAAGCTGAACTCTCGAAATATCGTGTGTTTCTGAAATGCACTTAGTGGTGTTTGTTAAGACCACAATTACTGCTCGTGGTTCGTGTTTGAGAAACTTAAATCTTCTGTCTCGTTGAGGAGAGAGACTTACTGGACAGAAAACTGACACTACTGTTCAAATGTTTTTTTTTTTTGTTGTTTTTTTTTAACAAATTGATACATTCATTTTGCAAGTAACATTGAAGTTACATTTGAAATACATGCAGTTCTTTTTAACTTTCTGTTCATCTGTGAATCTTGAAAAATAAAATGTACCACAGTTTCCATAAAAATGTAATCCATTTTCAACATTGATAATAATCAGAAATGTTTCTCGAGCAGCAAATCATCATATTAGAATGATTTCTGAAGATCATGTGACACTGAAGACTGGAGTAATGATGCTGAAAATACAGCTGCACATCACAGAAATACATTACACTTTAACAGAGATTCACAGAGAAACCAGCTGTTTTAAATTGTAATAATATTTAACTATTTTTACTGTATTTTCAATCAAATAAATGCAGAAAAGAGTCTTCTTTCAACACTAGTCTACCGAGACTAGAATCTAGAGACTAGAATAACTTAAGGTTGAACTCTTTTGACTCAGACTTCTAAGAAATCACCCTAGCAACCACCTAGCAACGCACTTGTAGGACTTTGCAGCACCCAATAGCAGCACTATTAGTGATGGTCTGATGGAGTTTCCCATCGGCGTTTTTGGATGTGAGGTCAGATGGAGGTCGGCGCTCATGTTTCTGTCAGGCGGTTTAAAGGGCAGCTAAAACTGGGTCCTGATTTAACGGTTCTAATTTGCCGGAGGTTCTGGGTAATGAAGTCCAGCCACCAGAGCCTTTACCTCCAGCCTTTTCTGATTGAGTCTGTAACCAGCTTTGATCACTCGCTTTCTTTCTTTTACTTGTTCCCTTTTCCTTTTTCTTGTTTTTTCTCTTGTTCGTTCGTTCTTTTTTCTTTCCTTTTATCATTTGTTTGTTCTTCTTTTTTTGTTTCTTATACATGTTCATTCTCTTTTTATCATTCTTTCTTTCTTATTCTTTTTTGTTTCTCTTATACTTGTTCCCTTTTTCTTGTTCTTTCTCTTTTTATAATTCGTTCCCTCTTTCTCTCTTTTAGTTTGTTCTTTCATTCTTTCCTTGTTCTCTCTCTCTCTCTCTCTCTCTCTCTCTCTCTCTCTCTCTCTCTGTGTGTGTGTGTGTGTGTTAGTGCAGATGATGTTTGATCACGGTCCGGTCAGTCTGATGAGTCAGTCGTGTGTTTTTCTGCTCGTCTTGTTCTCGTTCCTCCGGTATTTTGCCCTCATCGAGACCCTATGAATAAAAGACGACGCAGAGAACTCATTCACTCTTTCTCTCCTGTTTTTTTTTTGGTAAAGACGAGGAATAAACAGCGTTAACTGGCAGGTTTTATCCGGCAGGTGATAATGGAGGATGAGTTTGTTTTCTTTGAAGAGCTCTTGACTGGTAAACTAAATCACCGGTGAAAATGTCACCGTTCTCCGGATGCTTCCACTCACTTCCAGCCTGATAAACAGACTGTTTTTTATCGACACTGGCCAGATTAAAAGGCTCTTCTGTGCTTTTATTTTATTTTTTATTTTTTTTAAACGTTTTAAAATTTGTCTCTCTTTATGACTCATGCCATCGCTGCTGCTGTCGCCGTGACAACCATCTAACCACATCGTTACTGTAGAGACGGCAGCATTGCCCCCCTCAGAGGGAAAGCAACAATGATAGTCTGACCTTCACATGAAATTTGTACAATTTGCCATCAGAACTTTGTAATCAATTAAATACGTGTTTTTCTTGTATAGATTAACTCGCATTAGACTCCTGACGTTAATCATGAAAACAAGAAAGTGACTTTCTGTGATTGATTTAATGTGATGTGATGCTTTCACTGACACTCTTTCACTTCATCTGTGCAGCAAGTTGAGAAGAATTATTATTGCTAAGCAGCTTTGTAAAGAATAGTGCTGTACTGAACTGCCTGTATCTGTAGAGAAAACTGTGAAATTATTTGTAAATATTTCTTACACACTTTTATGACTAGTTATAGTTTCTCAGTCGCAGCAAAATGTGCTTTTTTGAGTGTGTGTGTGTGTGTGTGTGTGTGTTTGACAGAAAGACACAACAGCATTTGTAATAGCTTTGGGAGTCAGAATTCAGGTCAAACTGAAGCACTTTGAGCAGTTTAAGGGTGTGTGTGTGTGTGTGTGTGTGCGTGTGTATGTGTGTGTGTGTGCACGTGTGCGTGCGTGTGTATGTGTGTGAGGTGAAAAAGAGTGCTGTGGTTCTCCCAGAGAAATAAATGCTCAACAGGAAATGACAGCAGAACTCAGAAACTGTTACTGAGATGAGAAATAAAACTGGTTTTGTCTCTGCAAACACACACAATCAGACTGAATCAAACTCCTGCTATCTGAGAAGCAACACACGGCTTCATGAAGTCTTCCTCTTCTTCTCCAGATCAAAACATTCTCAGAACTAGACACAAATACCTAAAAATATTCATCTGATTTTAGAAGATTTGTTCAATAAGGATTTTGTTTCATTGGCATTCTTTGGTTATTTTCAGCATAAATGTCTCTAAATGTGTAAATATATATAAAAAGGGAAACTGAAATTTTGATGTAGAATTTACTTAACTCAGAAATGGTTGATAAATTGACCAATAATTGCAAAGAAATGGCAAGTAACACACTAAAATAAATGTGAAATTTTAAAGTAATGATATGAAGAAATTATAATTTTTTTGCAATAAATATATTTACATCTTTGAAAACTTTGACATTTTGATAATGTATAATAAAACATATTTGGGGGGGGGAGGCGGGGGTTGCTTATATATCTATTTTTTATTATATTTATGTTTATTTTTCCTTGAAAACAAGACAAAATACTGATTTACTGTAGTTTATATCTGTAATAATCTTCCATTTCGGGTTTACCTGTTATTATTTCTACATCCCTCTCTTTCTCGGGTGTGGCAATTGTGTTTTTTATTGGAGGCTTTCACACAAACACTAGTCAATGAGCAGTGAATTCACACACACACTCTCAGCATGTTTTCCATCTGGAGTGTTGGACCATTTCGTAGACAAATATCGAGGGTGTGTGAAGCATGTGAAATAGATCAGACAGAGACGTTGGAGATGTTTCATGGTCGTCTGAATTTCACAGCAGCAGATGGACCGATGACAATGAGACCAACCTGTGTGACAATAACAGGAACGCTGCTGTCGCTGTCGTCATGGCGACCGCCTCCAAAGATCCAAATGCACTTTTCTGCTATTTCACCAGAGCCACTCTTGTCGAGTAAGTTAGTAGTAGTTTAGTTCCATTTATCTGTTGAGTTCTGGTGAAACTGTTGTTTACACTTCATTCACCTTCTGATCATGTGTATCTTTATCAGTGGAGCAGTTTTTCTTTCTGTCTGTACAAATAAATATATATTTTTTTTTTTGTTGTAGTTGTGGATTATTGGTATTGGAGTAAGTTTTGGAGTAAGAAAATACTACTTTAATGTGTTACTCCCTGTTTCTTACAAATTTATTTTGTAAACGTACAACAATTGCAAATACCAATGAAAATTTACAAAATTGCAAATACCCATTAAAACATTAAAAAATTGCAAATACCAGTTAAAAATTACAAAAGTGCAAATACCAATTAAAACTTACAAAAATTACAAATACTAATGAAAACATACACAATTGCAAATAACTATTAAAACGTACAAAATTGCAAATAACTATTAAAACGTACAAAATTGCAAATAACTATTAAAACGTACAAAATTGCGAATACCAATTAAAACGTACAAAAAATTGCAAATAATTATTAAAACGTACAAAATTGCAAATACCAATGAAAACGTAAAAAATTGCAAATACCTTTTAAAACATACAAAAATTGCAAATACCAATGAAAATGTACAAAATTGCAAACACCAATGAAAACGTACAAAATTGCAAATACCTTTTAAAACATAAAAAATTGCAAATACCAATGAAAATGTACAAAATTGCAAACACCAATGAAAACGTAAAAAATTGCAAACACCAATGAAAACGTAAAAAATTGCAAATACCAATGAAAACGTACAAAATTGCAAATACCTTTTAAAACATACAAAAATTGCAAATACCAATGAAAACGTAAAAAATTGCAAACACCAATGAAAATGTAAAAAATTGCAAACACCAATTAAAACGTACAAAAAAATTGCAAATACCAATAAAAACATACAAAATTGCAAATACCTTTTAAAACATACAAAAAAATTGCAAATAACTATTAAAACGTACAAAAAAATTGCAAATAACTATTAAAACGTACAAAAAAATTGCAAATACCAATGAAAACGTACAAAATTGCAAACACCAATGAAAACGTAAAAAATTGCAAACACCAATGAAAATGTAAAAAATTGCAAACACCAATCCAAAAAACGTACAAAAAAATTGCAAATACCAATAAAAACATACAAAATTGCAAATACCTTTTAAAAACATACAAAAAAATTGCAATAACTATTAAAACGTACAAAAAAATTGCAAATAACTATTAAAACGTACAAAAAAATTGCAAATACCAATGAAAACGTACAAAATTGCAAATACCTTTTAAAACATACAAAAATTGCAAACACCAATTAAAACGTACAAAAAAATTGCAAATAACCATTAAAATGTACAAAATTGCAAATACCAATGAAAATGTACAAAATTGCAAATACCAATTAAAACATACAAAAATTGCAAATAACCATTAAAACGTACAAAATTGCAAATACCAATTAAAAGGTACAAAAACTACCATATTACCAAATACCACAATAAATTTGCAAAACCACTTAAAAATTGAGAGATTTAGCAGCTCTGCTTAAATGTGCTGACATTAAACCATTTAAACCTACTAACCAGCAAATGAGGCTGCTTTACACTGTTTCAGTGTAAAAAAAAAATATATATATATTTTTTAAGTTGTAAGCAAAGATTACTGAAGTACATTTTACAAGAAAATACTTTGTCATTCTACTTCAAAATTTCACATATAATTCAATATAATTTTGTAAATATTTGTGAAATTTACTAGCTGTTTCTGAGTGAAAATTGTAAACGTTACACCAGTGTTTCTTGGTGTACTTAATGAGCTCACTATTATCTCTTTAAGTTCACTTTGAGCTCACTATTATCACTATAAACTGTCAGTGAAATTGGATGTTGGCAGATTGAACTTGTTTGAACATATATAATCTTCAAATCCTCATAATTCGTATGGAATGAATTTTTTAACGGCGATGCATTCTGGGATGGTCTTCTTCTCTGTCGTATTAATGATGCCGTTGAATGTTCAGCTCTGTAGAGCAAGCGTTGTGCTGAAGCGCTGTTGTTTATTATTTGTTGAGTAAGTGCTCATTTTCGGCCCTCCGGCACACAAACGAGTGTCGCCGCAAGAATCTCTGCTGCATTCACTTTCATTTCCCTGCGGCCAAAGCTCGGAGATTGTGCTCCTATCCATCTGTCATCATCTCGTTACCGCGGCGACAGGCTCCCTGGTGATGGTTGCCGGGCTGCTTGTGGAGATTTGCTGCGCTGTCGAGATGCGTTTCTTCAGTCACCACAGGAACAGAGCCGGAGGTGGCAGCACATATGTGTGTGTGTGTGTGTGTGTGTGTGCGCGTGTTGGAATGTCACTGGAATGTGATCAGTGGTGTTTTTTAGTATTATATGATTTTTTGTTATAATTTTAATATGTGATGTGTTTTTTCTGAGCCATGTTATGATTTTTATTTGTGGTATTTTTGTTTTGTTTTCAATTACAAGTACCTAAAAATTATTGAAAAATAATCCCAACAAAAATAATTTACACATGAGGAAATTAAAACATTTAAAATTGATTTCCTTTCTCAGTATTTTTGTATATAAATATAAAAAAAAATTAAGAAAAAATTGAATTAAATTTTTTTTTTAATTAAATTAAAAGGCACCTGTTATGGCCCTTTTTACACGATGTAATATTGGCCTTGGGTGTCCCCAGAATGAGTCTGTGAAGTTTCAGCTCAAAATACCCCACAGATGATTTATTATAACATCTGGAAACTGTCATTTTTGGAGAGTCTCCACAAAAGCTGTTTTGGTGTGTATCACTTTAAATGCAAATGAGCTGCATATTTCCACGCCGTTAGAAGTAACATGTGCAAGAGCAATGGTGTTCAGCCGTACATATGGAAGCCAAATGCACTGAAAGTGGGACGAAACAGCGGAAACTATAGCAATGCAGGGCTGTCAATCAGCAGCTGTGGGCGGGGCCTGTGCAATGTGATGTCACATTGCTTAGAGAATCAAAACGGCAGGCCAAGTGAGACTGATTTGGTTTAATGAGTGGATTTTTATCATTGTACAGTGGTTGTGTTCACACACTGCCAGCACACATTTGTGTCCAAACACCATGTAAAAGTGACTTTTGTATAATAGGTGCCCTTTAAATCAAGATACAGTACTTCAGATGGAAAGATTTTTTTTTTTTAATGTATTGAAATTAAGTGAGTTTAAGCTTAAAACAATCAAAATGATCCATCAGTGTGTAAGCAAAATAATAAAGTCTCGCTTTGAATTAAATTAGGTTTTCTCACCACACTAACAGGTATTATTATATATTATTTATATATATTATATTATTTTTTCTTGTTTTAATCATAAACCCACTTGCTTTGGATAATTTTTTTGAATAATTTTTTGATATCATTTATGGTTTTTATTAATATTTTTGTATCATTTCTATATTATATTATTTTTTCATTTTAAGTTTACTTATAGTTTTAGTAATTTAGTTTTTTTAGTAAGTTATTTTAATGTGTGTTTGTATATACATAGTATATAGTTAGTACGTTAAGATAAACAAAATTAAAATGTGTTGGAAACAACAATAAAAAGTTTATATTATTTTATTTTATTTCAGTTAACATTAATTTAATTTCAAGAAATAATTTTTTTTTAATGAAAAAAATAAATAAAAAGGTTTTCATTTCAGCTTCAGTTTTTGTTTTAATACTACAGTAACCTTGCCAAATATCTAATTAATCTTTTTTTCAAATATCTAATGTAAATGTTTCTTTATTTAATAATGTTTAGATATTTATACTGCAAAATAAGACAAAATTACTGAGGAAGAACATCAGTTTAAATAATTATTTAGCATGTTTTATTTTCCTAATGTGTGAATTGTTTTTAATTTTCTTTGAGTTTTTTCTCGTTTAACTTTGTGTCCATATTTGTCCCTGTAGTAAATCTTGATTTTGATTGGATCCACTCTATAAAACCCCCAAAACTGTTCGGTGCGCCCTTGTTTGGAGTGGAAACTCGTAATTTAAATTTTAATTAAAAAAAAAAAAAAAAAAAAAAAAAAAAAAAAAAAAAAAAAAAAAAAAAAAAAAAAAAAAAAAAAAAAAAATAAAACCCCCAAAACTGTTCGGTGCGCCCTTGTTTGGAGTGGAAACTCGTAACCGGTTTATTCGCACTCAAACTAACGGCGTGTGTTCCTGAGATGGGTTTTTAAAGCCTCTGTCTCTGTTTTAAAGCCCTCTGGCGAGTGTTTGGAGACGTTTGACCTCGCTGGCGCTCTCATGCAGGATTCTGAATCACTCTGAAGCCGAGGGGTGCGTAAAAACACATCCGAGCCGCCGACGGCCACAGATGAATGCTTTATCTTTGACCTTTTGGGATTTTGTCTGATTGCGTAACAAAAAATGTGCAGAGATTCACTCTGGAGAGGTGAGAGAGACGTGAACACACACACACACACATGCACTTTCCTCTCACATTTAACCTGATCCAGCAAATAGACACTGTTACTCTGCACATAATGTCTCAAAAACCCAGTTAGGATTTTATAGACTCTTTAAATATGATTGTGATTCAGCTGTTCAAAAACTGTTTCAGGCGGATTTACAGCACAGTGAAGTTTAGAGAGACAGAGAGTATGTTTTCATTTCACGTTATTTTAGTTTTTGTTAATATTTTGAATTAGGTTATTCACTTTAGTTAAAGTTATGGAGTTATTTTGCTATTTTTATTATTATTATATTTTTAGATATGTCTTTAAAATGATATGCTTTTAAGTTAATTTTAGTTATTTTAGTACATCAAGTAGGACTTAATAAAAGTGAGAAATTTTGGCAACTGACTGAAATAAAATAATTGGAAGTTTTTTTTTTTTTATTTTTTATTTTATTTTATTTTATTTTATTTTATTTTATTTGTTTAATTTAATTTAATTTAATTTAATTTAATTTAATTTAATTTAATTTAATTTAATTTAATTTAATTTAATTTAATTTAATTTAATTTTTAATTTTCAAATGCTTTTACTTGAGTAAAAAACTAAGTGAAAATGCACCTGGAAAGCCTCAGAGTGTGGCTGTGAAGATGCAAAGCAGGTGCAGCTGAAATGAGACATAATTGCTTTTAATGCAGTGTTTGTGTAATGCAGAGCTATGCTGCCAGAAATCAGAAGTCAAGCATCCAGACACATATGAACTCTTTTCCCTCTGAATATTTAATCTTGTAAGTGGTCAGTCGCAGTCCTTATGATCAGGTTGTAAATATTAAAATCTATTAAAAAATATAAACAATCTATTAAATATAAATAATCTACTAAATATCAGTGAAAAAAAAATGTACAGGTACACTGAAAAACGTTTGGTCTGTGATTTATTTTAAAACAGTTTTTATTTAATTTTAAATTTAAATTTGCTGACATAGTTTTTTTTCTTGTAAAATTTATAATTATTTATAGTGTGTGTGTATATATATATATATATATATATATATATATTTTATATATATATATATATATATATATAATTTAAATATTATATATTAATATTTAAAATAGATTTCATTTTAATTTAACTTTTAGTAATTTTATTATGTGCTTTTGTCATTTGAGTTTTTTTTTTTTAAAAATATCAATATAATTTTTATTTTAGTAAAAAAAAAAAAAATAATAATAATAATTAAAATACAAAAATTAAATGAAAGTTTCAAGGATAAAAACTAAAATAGCATTTTCTTTCTAAAACATGCTTCACTAATCTTAAAAAATATATTATGCTGGATGCTGGAATAAATATAAAAAGGAGTTTTATCTGAGTTTTGTTTGTCTAATTGCAAATACTCATGCGATATTAAGATCTAAAACTCTGCTGCTGTTGTTTATGCGTTTATACAGTCGACTTTATTCATGTTGAGCTTATTTCTGTGAGCGTGTTTGATTCTGAGGCTGTTTCGGTGTCTGTTGATGTGTGAATCTCTCAGTGTGACTCCAGTGGAAACGATGCTTTATAAGGAAGCGCGTGTTCAACTCAAACGAAGTGTTTTTAGCTCAAACAGGGCTTTATGGAGCGCAGAATCTCACCCTCCAGAAAGAGCCAAACGGGGAAGTTTGTTCTTCTGTGGCGAAGGCAAAAAGCAAAGTTTGTCTTCTTCCTCCCACTGGCGAATGAGAAAGGAAACAGACGCTCCCGCTGTCTTCCTGCGTCATCGCCGCCGCTCCGTATCCGTGGCAACCTCGCCTCCCCATCCTTGCTTCTCATCGCCGCGGCGACCTGAATCAAAAGGCTGAGAAATCTTTTGACACTTGAGATGGTTTCCTGCAGGACGCAAAGCCATCAGCGCCTGCTTCCTTCTCCTCACTCTTCTTTCCTCTCAGCTGCTGCTAAAAATAAAGGTTTCCATCAGTTATTTATTGGTTTTATTTGGATTTGTTTGATTGTTTTTTTTTTTTTATTAGTTGTTTTTGAGCGTACTGTAAAAATCAGCTTGATAACACTGTGTACTTTTAGAGTAGATTATAGTTTTAAATGAGCATTTCATGATGCTAATAATCAGATCTTTTATTTTGTTAATCAAAAAGGGAAGAAAAAAAAACCTTATTTCCATTTAGTTTTACTTGATGTGCTAAAATAAGTAAAACTGGAATAAAATTAATAAAAATTACATGGACATATTTAAATAATAACAACAATGACAAAAGCACAAAATTCAACTGAAAATACAAATACACTGAAAATATTGGTGCACAAACAATTTTTAAATTTCACCATTAATTACAAAGAAACTGCTAACAAAACACTGAATTAAACATGAAAGACTGAAATAATTGAATTAATTAATAAAAATACTTATTATTATAGTATGCAATAATATTTTGAATTAGCTTTGATTTTAATATTTTCAGTATTCATTTTAGTTCAGTTAAAATTTTAGAAATTTTCATTTTCTGTCTTTTGTCATTTTTATGTTATTTATACACAAATATATTTTATTTTGCTACATTTTTATTTCAGTTTTCATTTTACTACTTAAACTGAATTATTCACTTAGTTTGCAAGGCAACATTTCTAATTTTCCTTTAAGTTTCAATTTAATATTTATATTTTATTTTACTATTATTTCACAGTTTTTAATTAACAAAAATGATTCTTAATAGTTTATTTAAAGTATTTTTGATTGCTTTTTGATAGATTTTTAATATATATATTTTTTTCATCTTCAATTTTATTTCAGTTTTAGTACTTCTGTAATTCAGTTATTTGAACTGCATGTCCAACATAAAACTATAGTATTATTATTGTTTGTGTAAAAACACTCATATTGTTGAGGTCTCTTCCTTTCCTTCCTTCAGAAAACTGCTGTAAAACGCATCTGTTCTGCTCTTGTTCTCTCCTTTGTTCCTCATATGTTGCTCCGTTGTGTTATTTTCAGGCTTTGTAAAGCAGCTCTGACTGTTAGAAGGCTGTAGAGTAAACGCTGTTGTTTTATGGTTAAACCGTGGTATCTTCTGGCTCTGGGAATCATTCCTCTGCAGTCTGGATTCTGTCATGTTCTGCGCTTCCTCCGGTCTTTGTGACGCTGATGCTGGTCTTTGTGCAGTGTTTCTCGAGCGAAGGGTCAGATCTCTTGAATGTGGAGGACTTCATTTGCATAGAATGTCATTTCTGCTGGAATATTGAATGAAAGATTTGCATCTGATGGGATGTAAACTGACAGCTGCACATAGGTACGACTACGTCTGTGTTTCTTCCAAAGGCTTTTTGGCCATGCAGAGGATTGTGGGAAATGTAGTGAATGCAGTTCACTCCTTTAAATCATATTTAATTCAATAATTCCATCATCGTGGTGGTGTTCATGTGTGTTTGATATAATAATAATGATATAATGACATGTGGGAAGTGTTGTTAACTAATCTGGGATATTGTGCATTGACTAAAACTTTAACCTTTAAAAATAATACAAATAAAAGTTGGTACTTAATAATAATAATAATAATAATAAAAGCCAGCTTCCATAATATATTATTTTTATTTTGTTTAACTTGATGTACTAAAATAACTAAAACTTAAATTAAATTAATTAAAAAATATATATAGAGACTAATTTAAAAGATCAGCAATAAAGTCACAAAATATTTAAAAAAAGTTACAAATTAAAATGAAAAAAAATATATATATAAGGAACTAAAAATATAACAAAGACTAAACTTAATGTTTCTAAAATAACTAGTCATTTAAAAAATTATTTTAACATTTCACAATTATTCAAATATAGACAGATTATTTCATAATTGAAGAAGAAAGTAACTATTGTGACGTTATTTTGGCATTCTTTATACTATTATTATATTATTAATATTTTGATTTAGCTTATATTTTCATCATTTTTGTTTTAATTTTAAAAATTTTAATAAAACTTTATAAGTATTTAGCAACACTTCTTATTTTCATTTAGTTTAACATAATTTACATATATTCTGAACATATTAAATTATAAAAACCTATTAAAAACAACTTAAAACCTTCAAAATATTTAAAAAATGTAAAAAGTAATTATAAACACTCATATACTGACAAAAACACACAACAAAATTACTAAATCTTAAAATGAAAATTAAAAAAAAAAAAAAGCTATGATAGTGTCTCAGTTATATTAAAATGACAAGAATAAATCTGTAGATATTAATATGTACAGAATCCTGAACTTTATTTCCCAGGTGAATTACAGGTGACAGATGTTGCTGTTCTTAGTCATAAAATGTACATAAATCTGAATAATTAATGTAAGACCTACAGGCGCATGAAGTGTGTGTGTTTTGCTGTGAGATGCAGAGACACTGATCACTGTGATGTTCATCTTTCTTTAGTTAAACAGTGAAAGTGAAGCAGGATCGAGCAGGATTTCCTATCGCTCGTCTGCGGATGCGCTCGTATTGTTTCGGCTCATTTGCTCACTGACATCAACAGGAAACACAAATCCTGCACCGAACACATGCTGAGAGGAGCTATGTGTGTGTGTGTGTGTGTGTAAGAGAGAGAGAGAGAGAGAGAGAGAGTCAGTGTGTGTGTCACAAAAGAGTTCTGTTTCAAATAAATGCTGTTCTTCTGAACTTTCTGTTCATCTGTGAATCCTGAAAAATAAAATGCATCACAGTTTCTACAAAAGATATTGTGCAGCACAACTGTTTTCAACATTGATAATAATCAGAAATGTTTCTTGAGCAGCAAATCAGAATATTAGAATGATTTCTGAAGATCATGTGACACTGAAGACTGGAGTAATGATGCTGAAAATACAGCTGCGCATCACAGAAATAAATTACAGTTTAACACATATTCACACAGAAAACTGATATTTTAAATTCTAAAAATATATCAGTATTTTTACTGTATATTTGATCAAATGAGTGCAGCCTTGGTGAGCAGGAGAAATTTCTACAAAATAATAATAATAACTAGATAAAAAAGTTCGTCAAGACAAACTTTAAGTTGGCTTGAGAAAGCCTGAACAGAAAGTTTGAAAAGTTTAGAAAGTTTGAAAAGTTTAAGAAGTTTAATAAAGCGAGTGACTAGCATGTCATTAGCATGATTAGCAAAGTTACTAGCATGTTTCTAGCATGATAAGTCAGCCTAGTTACTAGCATGTTGCTAGCATAATTAGCATGTTACTAGCATGTCACTAGCATGGTTTCTTGCATGATTAGCAATTGACTAGCATGTCACTAGCATGTTTTAACATGATTAGCGAGTGACTAGCATGTCGCTAGCATGTTTCTAGCATGATTAGCAAGTGACTAGCATGTCAGTAGCATGATTATCAAGTTACTAGCATGTCGCTAGCATGTTTTTTAGCATGATTAGCAAGTGACTAGCATGTCCCGCTAGCATGTTTCTTCTAGCATGATTAGCAAGTGACTAGCATGTCACTAGCATGTTTTTAGCATGATTAGCGAGTGACTAGCATGCCGCTAGCATGTTTCTAGCATGATTAGCAAGTGACTAGCATGTTTCTAGCATGATTAGCATGTTACTAGCATGTCACTAGCATGTTTCTAGCATGATTAACAAGTGACTAGCATGTCTCTAACATGTTTTTCTAGTATGATAAGCGAGTGACTAGCATGTTTCTAGCATGATTAGCAAATGACTAGCATGTCTCTAACATGTTTTTTTGCATGATTAGCATGTTACTAGCATGTCGCTAGCATGTTTCTAGCATGATTAGCAAATTACTAGCATGTCACTAGCATAATTAGCAAGTGACTAGCATGATTAGCAATTTACTAGCATGTCACTAGCATGTTTCTAGCATGATTAGCATGTGACTAGCATGTCGCTAGCATGATTAACAAGTTACTAGCATGTTTCTAACATTATTAGCATGTTGCTAGGATAGATAGATAGATAGATAGATAGATAGATAGATAGATAGATAGATAGATAGATAGATAGATAGATAGATAGATAGATAGATAGAAATAGTCAGACGATAGATAGATAGATAGATAGATAGATAGATAGATAGATAGATAGATAGATAGATAGAAATAGTCAGACGATAGATAGATAGATAGATAGATAGATAGATAGATAGATAGATAGATAGATAGATAGGTAGATAGATAGATAGATAGATAGATAGATAGATAGATAGAAACAGTCAGATGATAGATAGATAGATAGATAGATAGATAGATAGATAGATAGATAGATAGATAGATAGAAGCAGTCAGATGATAGATATATAGATAGATAGATAGATAGATAGATAGATAGATAGATAGATAGAAGCAGTCAGATGATAGATAGATAGATAGATAGATAGATAGATAGATAGATAGATAGATAGATAGATAGATAGATAGATAGATAGAAATAGTCAGACGATAGATAGATAGATAGATAGATAGATAGAAACAGTCAGATGATAGATAGATAGATAGATAGATAGATAGATAGATAGATAGATAGATAGATAGATAGATAGATAGATAGATAGATAGATAGATAGATAGATAGAAGACTGTATGGTTATATATATATATATATATATATATATATATATATATATATATATATCTATAGATAGAAATAGTCAGACGATAGATAGATAGATAGATAGATAGATAGATAGATAGATAGATAGATAGATAGATAGATAGATAGATAGATAGATAGATAGATAGATAGATAGATCAGATGATTGATTGATAGATAGATAGATAGATAGATAGATAGATAGATAGATAGATAGATAGAAACAGTCAGATGATAGATAGATAGATAGATAGATAGATAGATAGATAGATAGATAGATAGATAGATAGATAGATAGGATGCGTCTGAATAAGTTTTGAATGGGTTAGTAATAGTACATAGAAGGCATGTCTGATTGAGTTTAATGGGCTTCAGTGTGTTTAGATTTGAATTTTTGACAGTTGGAGTTTACGGAATGTTCAGATTAGCAGAGGCTTTTCAATGTAAGTCTATGGGATTTTTATGATTTTTAATCTTCTCATTTTTATGAAAACCCGTAAGTCCAATCAGTCTAAAAAGATATAGCAACTCGAGTCAGATCAGTCTGAAGAGCTGGGCTGAGTTTGGAGTCTGTAGAGTTAAAGCTCTAGAGGAGGAGTAGCAGTCAGAAATTTAGTCTCAGAAGAATAATAATAATAACTAGATAAAAAAAGTTCGTCAAGACAAACTTTAAGTTGGCTTGAGAAAGCCTGAACAGAAAGTTTTGAAAAGTTTAGAAAGTTTGAAAAGTTTGAAAAGTTTAAGCAGTTTAATAAAGCAAGTGACTAGCATGTCATTAGCATGATTAGCAAAGTTACTAGCATGTTTCTAGCATGATAAGCTAGTTACTAGCATGTTGCTAGCATAATTAGCAAGTTCGCTAGCATGTTTCTAGCTAGCAATGACTAGCATTTCTAGCATGATTAGCATTGACTAGAAAGTGACTAGCATGTTTTTAGCATGATTAGCAAGTGACTAGCATGTCACTAGCATGTTTTTTAGCAGGATTAGCGAATGATTAGCGAGTGACTAGCATGTCACTAGCATGTTTTTAGCATGATTAGCGATTGACTAGCATGTCGCTTGCATGTTTCTAGCATGATTAGCAAGTGACTAGCATGCGAGCATGTTTCTCAGCATGATTAGCAAGTCGCTAGCATGTCGCTAGCATGTTTTCTAGTATGATTAGCAAGTGACTAGCAATGTCGCTAGCTAGCATGATTAGCAAGTGACTAGCATGTCCTAGCATGTTTCTAGCATGATTAGCTGTGACTAGCATGTCGCTAGCATGTTTCTAGCATGATTAGCAAGTGACTAGCATGTTTTTAGCTTGCATGTTTTTAGCATGATTAGCGAGTGACTAGCATGTCGCTAGCAGTTTTAGCATGATTTTCTAGCATGATTAGCGAGTGACTAGCATGTCGCTAGCATGTTTTTAGCATGATTAGCAAGTGAATAGCATGTTTTTAGCATGATTAGCGAGTGACTAGCAGTGTCGCTATCATGTTTTTAGCATGATTAGCGAGTGACTAGCATGTCGCTAGCATGTTTTTCGCATGATTAGCAAGTGACTAGCATGTCACTAGCATGTATTCAACCTAGCATGATTAGCGAGTGACTAGCATGTGTCGCTAGCATGTCGATGTCACTAGCATTGTGTTTTTAGCATGATTAGCGAGTGACTAGCATGTCGCTAGCATGTTTTTAGCATGATTAGCGAGTGACTAGCATGTCGCTAGCAAGTTTTTAGCATGATTAGCGATTGACTAGCATGTCGCTAGCATGTTTCTAGCATGATTAGCAAGTGACTAGCATGTTTTTAGCATGATTAAGGCTGATTGACTAGCATGTCGCTAGCATGTTTCTAGCATGATTAGCAAGTGACTTAGCATATCACTAGCATGTTTTTAGGATTAACACTAGCAGCATGATTAGCAAGTTACTAGCATGTCGCTAGCTGATTAGCATGACTAGCATGTCGTTATGCTAGTGAGCTAGCATGTCGCTAGCATGATAGATAGATAGATAGATAGATGATAGATAGCAAGTGATACTAGCATGTAGAAATATTAGAAATACTAGATACAGTTTGTTTTTTTAGAAATCATGATTAGCGAAGTGACTGGAGCTCATGTCGCTATGGGATTTTTATGTTTGAAAACCTAAGTCTGATCAGTTTTAGAAAAGATTAGCGAGTCACTAGCAGAAGATGTCACTGAGAGTTTAGCTGTAGAGTTTTTAGAGCATGATTAGCAAGTGACTAGCTGAACAGCATGAAAAGACAAACTTTAGAAAGTTTACTGAACATGAGTTTAGAAAGTTTGAAAAGTTTAAGAAGAAGTAGCATGTGCTAGCTAGCTAGTTATGTTTAGCTAGCAAATGATTAGCAAGTAGACTAGCATGATCACTAGCATGTTTTTTTAGCATGATTAGCATGTGACTAGCATGATTGTTTACATGTCTCTATGATTAGCAAGTTACTAGCATGTCGCTAGCATGATTCGCGTGACTAGTGACGCTAGCATCTAGCATGTTAGCATAGATTCTAGCATGATTTAGCATGTCGCTAGCATGATTAGCATTGTGACTAGATGTCGCTAGCATGTCAAGTTACTAGCATGCATTATAGATAGATAATAGATAGAAATAGTCAGATGATAGATATAGATAGATAGATAGATAGAAATATCAGACGATAGATAGATAGATAGATAGATAGATAGATAGATAGATAGATATAGAGATAGATAGATCAGATGATAGATAGAAATATTAGAAATATTAGATACATGAGTTTAGAATGAGTTTATAATAGGATTAGAAATAGTAGATAGAAGCGAAGATTGATTAGAGATCTAATGATAGCTAGACAGTTTGATAGATAGATTTAGATTTGAATTTTGACAGTTGGAGTGTTGGCTTCAGTGTGTTTCTGAATTTTTGACAGTTTGAGTTACCGTTCATGCAGGGGCTTTTCTATGTAAGGATTTTTATGATTTTTAATCTTCATTTTTATGAAAACCGTAAAGTCCAATCAGTCTAAAAAGATATAGCAACTCGAGTCAGATCAGTCTGAAGACGCTGGGCTGAGTTTGGAGTCTGTAGAGTTAAAGCTCTAGGAGGAGATAGCAGTCAGAAATTTAGTCTCAGAAGAAAGAATAATAATAATAAGTTTAAATAGTAGATCAGTAAGTTGGCTTTCTCAAGCCAACTTGATATTTTTGTATAGTAGATAGGTGAATAAT
>NC_056611.1:25739463-25756963 GCF_018340385.1 Cyprinus carpio
CCTGGAAAATAAAATGTATCACAGTTTCTACAAAAATATTGTGCAGCACAACTGTGTTCAACATTGATAATAATCAGAAATGTTTGTTGAGCAGTAAATCATCATATTAGAATGATTTCTGAAGATCATGTGACACTGAAGACTGGAGTAATGATGCTGAAAATACAGCTGCACATCACAGAAATAAATTACAGTTTAACACATTCACTGAGAAAACAGCTGTTAGTATTTACATTATTTTTACTGTATTTTTGATCAAATAAATGCAGCACTGGTGAGCAGAAGAGACTTCTTCGATGTCTGTCTGTGTTTTGATTTCTTTGTCTGTCTTTCGTTCACATTCTCTTCATTTGTGCTGTATAGTTTATCAGAGGTTGAATCTTGTTTAATCATTCCAGAACACTTTAGATACGCTGTTAAACTTAATTGAAATATCCTTTCTCTGTTTCTCTGTGACTCTCTCTCTCTCTCTCTCTCTCTCTCTCTCTCTCTCTGTCTGTCTCTCTGTCTTTCCACACCTTTATCACCGCACACTTTCATATTTCTCAGAGCAATTTCAGAGAAACTTTGTAAGATCCAATTATTTATTGTTTCTCTGGGTGTTTGTGTCTGTTCTGCTGTCAGGATCTGTCCGTTTCTTGCTCCTCTCATTAATTAGCGTTTGTTCTGTGCTCTCTAACGAGAGGCGAAGGTCCCGCCGCGCTCGCGTCATGTCCTTCATCGCCATGGAAACTACACATTACATACCTGCTTCAACACGCTATTTTCACACCAGAACTTACGGAGGCTTTCAGCAGTTTGCTTTTCTTTCTGTGATGCACTGCATGAACCCGCAGTCACACACACACACACACACACACACACACACACACACCTGAGGGCTGCTGCGGGACAGACAGACACAGATTGACAGATGAAGAGAGACAGGTGTATTTGTGTGTGTAATGGAAGGAGAATCGGATGATGGATGTCTCACTTTCTCTTATTCTCTTCTTAAAGTGAAGGAACAGACGCGCGCACACACACACACACACACACACACACACACACACACACACACACACACACACACACACACACACACACACACACACACACACGTACAGTATTCACCAACATTCATTCTGTAATGTTTGCATTTGTATTATTTGCGTTAAAGCAAATGTCAGTCTTTAACCTTTCTGTGAACGTGATATTTTAAAACTGTGTGATTGTGTGTGCTTTTTTGACACAGAGAGACAGATGGAGAAATGTCTCTGTGTTTCATAATCTTGGCTTTTCATCTTAACTTTCTGATGAGCTCTCTGGCTTTATTGTAATATTAGTTTGTCTTGATACGCTTGATTGATTCTGGTGTGTTTACCGTTTCTCAGAGTCTTCATCTGTCCTTCAAAAAACACTAAAGTATGTACTGTGCCGTACAGTTATTCAGGCATTGTCTTGACACAAAATAACTTTCAGTGTGTGTGTCAAGGTGATTCGTGCAGTACTTCAGTGGAGCTCTTTTATAGTGAGACACGTTATTCTACAGCAGTACAGTGCAGGATATCAGAACATGAGAGACAGAAAAGAGAGAAGCAGAGGAATAATATTTATAATATTTTCTAAATACATTCATATGTATGGTATACGTGCAATGTATGTAAGTCCGATTTATAATGTAGGCTTTATTTTAGTTTTTTTTTAAATAAGATTGCAGTGGTTTTAGTGTGATGTCAGTAGAAATACAGATGTAATTTAACAGTGTCAGTCAGGCTGTACATCAATAATATCAGTACTTTTGGATGTAGAGAAATGTCATCAGAATTCAGGTGTATTTGAAATGTGTCAGTAGTTCGACAGTAGTTTATTGTCATCTGAATCCAGGTGTTCTTTTTAAAGTGTCAGTAGTTTGGTTGTAGTTAAATGTCATTAGAAATCCAGTAGTTTGTCTGTAGTTTAATGTCATCAGAATCCAGGTGTAGTTTAAAAGTGTCAGTAGTTTGACTGTAGTTTAATGTCATCAGAAGTCCAGGTGTATTTGAAATGTGTCAGTAGTCTGTCTGTAGTTTATGTCATCAGAATCCAGGTGTACTTTAAAATGTGTCAGTAGTCCGACTGTAGTTTAATGTCATCAGAATCCAGGTGTACTTTAAAAGTGTCAGTAGTTGGACTGTAGTTTAATGTCATTAGAAATCCAGGTGTACTTTAAAAGTGTCAGTAGTTTGACTGTAGTTTAATGTCATCTGAATCCAGGTGTACTTTAAAAGTGTCAGTAGTTTGGTTGTAGTTTAATGTCATCTGAATCCAGGTGTACTTGTAGTTTAATGTCATTAGAAATCCAGTAGTTTGTCTGTAGTTTAATGTCATCAGAATCCAGGTGTACTTTAAAAGTGTCAGTAGTTTGGTTGTAGTTTAGTGTCATTAGAAATCCAGTAGTTTGTCTGTAGTTTAATGTCATCAGAATCCAGGTGTAGTTTAAAAGTGTCAGTAGTTTGACTGTAGTTTAATGTCATCAGAATCCAGGTGTAGTTTAAAAGTGTCAGTAGTTTGACTGTAGTTTAATGTCATCAGAATCCAGGTGTATTTAAAATGTGTCAGTAGTCCGACTGTAGTTTATGTCATCAGAATCCAGGTGTACTTTAAAATGTGTCAGTAGTCAGGCTGTAGTTTAATGTCATCAGAATCCAGGTGTACTTTAAAAGTGTCAGTAGTTTGACTGTAGTTTAATGTCATCTGAATCCATGTGTACTTTAAAAGTTTCAGTAGTTTGGTTGTAGTTTAATGTCATCAGAATCCAGGTGTACTTTAAAAGTGTCAGTAGTTTGACTGTAGTTTAATGTCATCTGAATCCAGGTGTACTTTAAAAGTGTCAGTAGTTTGGTTGTAGTTTAATGTCATTAGAAATCCAGGTGTACTTTAAAAGTGTCAGTAGTTTGACTGTAGTTTAATGTCATCTGAATCCAGGTGTACTTTAAAAGTGTCAGTAGTTTGGTTGTAGTTTAATGTCATCTGAATCCAGGTGTACTTTAAAAGTGTCATTAGTTTGGTTGTAGTTTAGTGTCATTAGAAATCCAGTAGTTTGTCTGTAGTTTAATGTCATCAGAATCCAGGTGTACTTTAAAAGTGTCAGTAGTTTGGTTGTAGTTTAGTGTCATTAGAAATCCAGTAGTTCGACTGTAGTTTAATGTCATCAGAAGTCAAGGTGTACTTTATTGCTTTCAGTAGTCAGGCTGTAGTTCAATGTGTCAGTAGTTGGGCTGTAAATGATTGATGTCAGTGGTTTGTAGTTTAATGTCATCAGAAGTCCAGACATATGGGCTGTAGTTCAACGTGTCAGTAGTCAGGCTGTATGGTGAATGGCATCAGTATTTTGACTGTAGTATAATGCCATCATAAGTCCAGGTGAACTTTAGCAGCATCAGTATTCAAGCTGTAGTTTAACATGCCAGTAGTCATGCTGTACGTGAATAATTTCATTAGTTTGGCTGTAGTTTAATTTTCATCAGGCGTCAAGGTATACTTTATCTCTATTGGTAGTCAGGCTGTTGTTTAATGTGTCAGTAGTTGGGCTGTAGGTGACTGATGTCAGTGGTTTGTCGGTAGTGTAATCTCATCATTTTTCCAGGTGTACTTTACCGCGTCGGTAGTCGGGCTGTAATTGAACGTGTCAGTATTTGGAATGTGCCTGATTGGTGTCAGTAGTGCGTCTGTAGTTTGGTCTGGCTGTATTCTACAGTGCATGTGTCTCCAGTGTTTCTATGGCGACTGGGGAGGCAGCGCTGTTGGAATAACAACCAGAACCTCTGAACATCGACCAGCTGCAGCGAACAACCACCAAATTCCATCACGAGTCAAACTACACTGCTAGAACAGAAGAAAGCAATACAGTTAGTGAAGCTGATGTATAAAATCACATTTATATGTGACCTTGGAGCACAAAACCAGTCATGAGTAGCATGGGTATATTTGTAGCAATAGCCAACAATACACTGTATCGGGCAAAATTATCCATTTTTCTTTTTTGCCAAAAATCATTAGGAAATTAAATAAATATTTCAAAACTTAATTTTTGATTAGTAATATGCATTGCTAGTGACTTCATTTGGACAACTTTAAAGATGATTTTCTCAGTAGTTAGATTTTTTTGCACCCTCAGATTCCAGATTTTCAAGCCAAATATTGTCCTGTCTTAACCATACATCAATGGAAAGATTATTAATTCAGCTTTCAGATTATGTAAAAAATGGACCCTTATGGCTGGTTTTGTGGTCCTGGGTCACATATGTATATTACTCATTTATATTACTATATTGTACATGTCTTTGCTTTTTAACACTTTATAGCAGTGCACATCATGGGTCTGGAACTGAAACTCTTGCCATGCAAAATCAAGATTTGAGTATGTACCATACATATAAACGGGGCTTGTTTGCTGTGCTGTGTGTGTGTGTTATTCTCATCTGTATGTGTGGGTTGTGTAGGCACAAAAAACTGTGATTAGCACGCTCTCTCTCTCTGTCTATCTCTCTCATTCACTCTGTTCGTTAGGGTATAAAAATACATGCTGTTGTCAGGTGTTTTATGAGAAATGTTGCACATGATTGGAGCAGCTGTACGCTACAGATTATAGATGTGAAATATGATTCTGATGAAAAGCGCTTTATGTTTTCTCTGAGCAATTACACACAAGCACATTTCCTTGTTTCTCATCATTATATCCGGTCATTTTACAGGATAAAGGGAAAATACAGACTCCTGAGACTGTGTGTGTGTGTGTGTGTCACAGGTGCATGCATGAGTGTGATGTGATTGTGTGTGTGTTTGTTTGGTCTTTCCTTTGACATTTCTGTAATGTAAATGAGTTAGAAAGGTTAATCAACTCAGCTGGACTTAATAATGGACCTCCAGTATTGAACACACACACACTCACACAAACAGTGTGAAAAATGTTTGTTTTTGTGGTGTGTGGGGACATACAATAGGCGTTATGGTTTTTATACTGTATGAACTGTATATTCTATCGCCCTACACCAACCCTACACCTAACCCTACCCCTTACAGGAAACTTTGTGCATTTTTACTTTCTCAAAAAAACTAATACTGTATGGTTTATAAGCATTTTGAAAAATGGGGACATGGGTTATGTCTTCATAAGTCACCCTCTCCTTGTAATACCTGTGTCATACCCATGTCATTATACAAAGTTGTGTCCTGATATGTCACAAAAAACACACACACACACACACACACACACACACACACACACACACACACACACACACACACACACACACACAAAGACGAACGTCTATCCTCATATGTGCACTTTAGCTTATTTACACTCCTGCGTTACCCATCAAGAGTAAGACAAATGTTAACCAGCTTTGCAGGTTTTCATCATCTCAGCGGCCATAATCGTCCTCTTATTGCTTTATTTGCCTGTGTCTTTATGATTCCCTCTTCAACCCTTTCATCTCGTCGTCCTTTTCATCCTTTATTCCTCTTCTCTCCAGACCGGACTCCCCCTCACTCTCTCCTCCTGTCACAAACACCGTTAATCTGCCTCTTATGAGGGATTTTCCGCAGCAGGGAATCTGGCAACCCCATGCCCCGTAATTTTGAGCGCCGCGCTACTGCTTTTCTGAGATCAGCTTTGTTTTCTGACCTGCTTCAGATAAATGGCCACTTGAGTCCTGCGGATCTGATTTATTCAAATTTTTTATTTTATTTTTTTTTTTTTTTACAGTTTGCTGAAATTTTGCTGTTAAAACCAGAACAATTAGAATATAGTGGAGATGAAAATGCCTGACCAAACGGTGTTTGAGTTACCGTGTCAAGGGGATGATTGAGATGCCATTAAACCAGATGTGTCATTATAAGGGTTATTATAGTTAGCTATTACTAAACCATAAAGCAACATGTTTATTGCTTGAAATTAACGTAATATGAAATCAATCAAATGTATAAAAAACTTGAACTGATTTTATTTCAGCTAGTCACCAATGATACATTGCTAATTTTTATTTAGTTTAACTTCATATACTAAAAGGTTAATATTTTATTTTATTTCAGCTAGTTGCTAAAGAAACATTTTCATCTTCATTTAGTTTTTATTTGTTTTTATATATATGTATATATATATATAAGAATATATAAGTTGCTAAAAGGAAAATGGTAAATATAAAAGTAGAACCTTAACCCTAACTACTTCAAAATATTTCAGTAGTTTAACTAATTGTAACTAACTTGATTGGTAAGATGCTCTTCAAACTGTTGCTCCTTCATTTTTTTGTATATTCATTTAATTTTTAATATTTATTTATGCATTTGATTTATAATTAGTGGTGCTGTCAATTTGATTACAAAAATATAAGTAATTAATCACACATTTTTTTCCTGAAAATAATCTAGAATAATTGTGATTAATCCCACCTAACATTAAAGTTTTTAAATATACTTTTATAATGCAATAATTTCTCATTCAGTCTTAAAGTTAATGTAGAAACCACATAAAGACTGTATTTTTTAATATTTGTTTAATGGCATATTTTTATGACTGAAGGCCAGTCTCACTGATACCAATACTACTTATGTTTCTAGGAAATTGTTCTTTCTTCCCCTTATATATAGCCATTTACTATAGCCATCCAACATTACAGTATAATTGAGAGCTATCAATTTTAACATTTATTAGACTTTAAAAAAGAACATATTTTAATTTAAGTGAAATGACTTACTTAAAGTGAACTTAGTCTTCATATACTGTAAAACAATAATAAGAAATGGGATATTTGCTGTGCGCTTCAGCAAGTAGGAAATATACAGAAATTGAATAAAGTTATCAAACACTAAATTCTAAATTAAATAGATTAATCCTTAAAGCTGCAGAAGTCATTGATTTCCTTGTTTTCTTTTGTTCTTTGATGAACAGACATCACACAGCTGGTTATTAGGTTGTTTTGGCTGCTATTATTTTAAGAGCTGCCGCTGCTGAGCAAGTATACATATATATTTAGATGTAATAGTATAATAAATATTTATTTAAAATATTTAATATTATATGTTTGATTATACAATTAGCTTATGTATATAGTATAATAATATATTGTTACATTTTGTTTGTGCATTGTTAGGTTTAATCTTATACTGTTTATTTAACATTTGAAATTAAAATATGATAAGTAGACTATGTATGTATAATAATTGTATAATCTGATAAACACAATTCATTTGGAATTGAATGATAACGTTTGTTTTCAGCCTGATGACAGACGCAGAAACAGGAGGGTGTTTATGGGACCCTCAGGCTTTCAGTATCTTATGAGTCTCATATTAAATTTAAAGCGTGAATCATGTTTTAATAATGTCTGGTTGACAAAGTGCTCGCTGAGAAATTGAGAGCTGAACATGAGACCAGCAAAGCAGACAGAACGAGAGATCTGAGCTTCAGAAATATAAAGTGAAAACCTTCCAGCAAACTTGCTGATCTCAGAGAATGACATTAAATCCTGACGGTGACCTTCATCTGATTTACCGCTCGTGATCATTTATCGTCCGTGAGTCACAGCACGTTTAATGTGCTGAAATTGATCAGACCAATCAGACGAGCTTGAATCGTTTCACAGCTCATCAGAATCTACACAAGCGTCTCGTCTCTCTCTAGAAAATTCTCTTTCTGTTTTAAAGTTCATTTGTAATGTTTGAACAGTAACTCATCACATGTTCTGTTATTCAGGCAGAATATTCGCAGTTTGATGCATGAGTGTAATATATATGCTAATTTAATGTACATACACTTTATCACATATGTGGAAATTGGAATTCAGCTTTATAAATTAATAATTCTCATTATGCATGCATGACATTTCAAACAGATGTAGTAACAGTTTGAGCATTTTTTATTCCTTTTTCTTTTTTCTTTTTAAATTACATTATAAAATGATTAATTTACTGTTTATAGGATTAAGCATATAGCATCCAGGACTATCTACTATTTTTATTTATGACAAAGCATTTAAAATTTGGTTTTTAGTTGAAACTATGAATAATATATGAAGTATTAGAATATATTGGTTATTCATATGAATATACCACTATGTATAAAGTGTATTATAAGGCATTTCAGTACTTTAAAAATGCATTGTATTTGCATATTTCTAGTAAAGTGTTGGATTTCATTCTTTTTGGTTTTTTGTTTATTTCTTGTTTTTTTTTTAGGCGGCGGTTTTTGTGGAGCTGTGGTGTTTTTATGTTAAAGGTCTCAATATGCCCCTGATTTTATGCGTTTGCTTAATTTGAAAAGCTAAAATAAGACAACTTGACCTCGGACCCAGAGGACTTGTGGGTAATAAAGCTTTTAGACCGCACACTGAGATCAGTGTCGTCTTAAACTCCCATCATGCTCTGCTGCCGGGCGTCTGCGGCAGAGAGATTTATCCCGCATCTAGAAGAAAGGAACGTTATTTAGAGTGTCAGACACTGGATTAAAAAGATTAGAGGGATTTTATTTGAGAGAATACTGAAATACAAACACACATATACCTTTAGTAAACATTCTTCACCTTTAGGAAACACACTCAAGGCAAAACACAACGGGGGGAAAAACTTACAGATATCACCGTACTTCTCCAGCTAATTGATTACATTAAGAACTGTAAACTTTTTTTTTTTTGTATTACAAGTTTATGGAAATATTATGGTATGATTACATTATGTAAATAAATCAGTTTCAAATTAAATTTACACTAATTTGCATAAATTATCAGAGAATAAATCTGAAGGTTGGATAAAGCCAGGTTTAAAATTCTTGTTTGATTTTGTTGACATATTAGAGTTAAAGGTTTTTACTGTAGGGATTTTGGAATTCTCTTTTTATTACTCCATGAATCAAAAAATACTGTCAACAGATGAAAAAAGTCTTTTTTTTTAGGAATAAAATGTCATATAAATCAGTGTGAATGATATATGAAGAAACCCTTCTATAAATACCTTCAGAATATACAGAGGAATAAAATGCTAAGTTTTGGTGTATGTCAGTGCTGCTGAAGTGGAGAAAAAAAACTCACAGCCTTTAAATATATGCAGTTTCGCCATTTTTTAGGAATAAAATGTTGTATAGATCAATGTGAATGATATATGAACAAACCCTTCTGTAAATACCTTCAGAATATAGAGAGGAATACAACTCTAAGTTTTGGTGTTTGTAAGTGCTGCAGAAATGGAGAAAAAACTTTTAAAGAAATGTATTGTAATTGAAATCTGAAGGCGCAAATAGAGAAAGTGTAATAAAATAATTAATAATTTTGGATGTATTGGATTGTATTTGGATTTCTTTCCAGAAAGAACAAAATGCATGAAAAAGAACTATGTTTTTGCCTGTGGCGTCTTTTCTCAAGTACATGAACACAAGTGCTTACAGCTACACAGGCTTGATTTCACGACCCATTGCGTTACTTAATGTGTCAGCGTGCAAACTTATAATGCAACGCAAATGCATGTTGCCTTCTCAGCATTGCTGCAAGGCTCCCTACAGCAGCTTAAGCATAAACAGCCTTCATGTGCGGTTAATTTCCCCTTTCAGATCAAAAACTTTCATAGCAGAGAAGCAGTTTGAAGAAAATTTTGCTGCGTTAGTAAGTTTAAATCAGTCAAACTATCATCTGACTGACTAATAATAACTGGTTTAATGACAGACATTTGAAGGAAACTTTAACACCCTCTTGAGTACTGAGGATTTTTACCATCACAGTAACACAAAAACACATGTTTAGTATGATAGCATTTTGGTCAAGCATGTGTGGATTTGTGTAGAGTGGTCAAGCACACATAGGTCTCTGATTATGTAACCCTTGGTCCTCTGTGTGCGTGTCCTGGTTTGCCGTCAGAGAGTAAGAGGTAAAGGTAAAGATAGAGGGATGTTAACATGTCACAGGGGCTGATGGGGTTTGATGATAAAAGTCTCTCGGAGGCTCTTGACATTTGTGACACAGAACGAGCGGATGGACGGATATCAGAGGCAGACATCCCGTATGATGCCCTGAAGGAAAGATCTTATGCTGGGATGAATGAGTCTGTCTGAGAGAGAACGAGAGCAGAGCAGAGAAACATTTCGAGAGTTCATTTGTGAAGAAAAAAGGTGATTAAAAATGCGGCGATTAGTCACAGCAGAAAAACCTCAAATGCTCACCGTCATCTATATATTCAAATATTTCAGCATTTGATTTGAGGCAGTTGGTATTTTATGCATCGTTTAGGTAAACTACGTAAATCAGTCTCTCTCTCTCTCTCTCTCTCTCTCTCTCTCTCTCTTTGTGTACGGTATGTGTGTGTGTGTTAATCACTTCTGTAATCACTGATCAGTGTGTGTTGGTGTTTGAAGGATGCTCGTGATCAGAGTACCAAACACACACACACACACACACACATTCTCACAGCACAGGTGAACTTCAATTACACCTTTAATCCAACATCAGTGTGTGTGAATCTCTCCTCTGTCTGTATAGTATTGATCACAGTGTCATTTAAGTCATATTTATATATACTATTATTATAGGATGTATTCATATATTGAATTTGCTTTTATTTTGTATTTTCAGTTTTCATTTTAGTTAGATTTTTAGTTATTTATTCTATTTAGCTTTTTTTTATTTTAGTATTAAGTTTTTACATTTTTTCTTATTTTTTTATGATTTTATTTTTTGATTATTGTAATTTTTATTTCAGCTTTAATAATTTTTATACTTCAGATTATTTATTTTAGTGATTCAAATCAATTACTATTTCTTAGTTGCTGACAAGTAGCTGTTTGCATTAAGTATATATATATATATATATATTACATAAACGCAAACTATTATTAATAATTTTGGTTTCTGTTAACAGTAACAGTACTGATTGACCATTAAACGTAATCTAAATTTAAACCCTCAATCTATTAGATCTGTCAAATCTTTACACATGTTCAAAGCTGTGTTAAAACAACATCTTTTAAATTCAAATGGAGAGCACTTTTAAATGGATTAATGTTTATGGATGTCTATGTGAGGTGGATATGTCTATCTCTGTCATTTTCTTGTTATTTTTTTTGTTTAGCTTGTGACTGTAAAGCACTTTGGGCAACGTGAGTTGTATTAAACTGTGCTATATAAATAAACAAACAAACAAATAAACAAGCATAAATAAAATAATGAAATACATACACATAATATATATAGTTTTTTTTTGTTTGTTTTTTGTTTTTTTTTTTTGTCATTTTGTTAGTTATTTTTGTTTTTTTTGTGTTTTTTATTTGGTTTTGTTTTGTGTTGTTGATGTTTTAACTTTAACCTTTAATCATTTGTGAGTCCAATAATAATAATAATAATAATAATAATTATATATATATGAACCAGACATTCAGTGAACTTCATGAGAAAGACAAAACTAGTTGACCAGTCATCTGTATAGCAGGCGACATATGAACACAAGTGTGAACTGGCTTGTGTGTGTGTGTGTGTGTGTGTGTGTGTTTTACAAAGCTCTGTGCCATTCCCTCTTCAGAAAATTGAAAGTGGGATCAGCGCTGCGGGATTGATCCCTGCTGCTTCCGTCAATGATGATCCAACAAGAGAGAGAAACTGCAGGAAACCGTCTCTGCTTCAACTCGCCTTTCCACTCGAGTGTGTGTGTGTGTGTGTGTGTGTGTGTGTGTTGAGAGGGATTTGGAGCATTTGAGAGAGGAAGAGGAGGATGAGGAAGAGGACGAGTGGCAGAATGAACCACCTGCATCTGAAAATCTCTCTCCTTCTTTTCCCATCCTTCTGAACATTTTTGTCCAATTAATTGAGATTTTTGATTTTGAGTTCAAACCCATTTACTTTTTTTGGAATGTTGTGAACATAATTGGCGATAATTATTTGTAATTATCTATAAAAACCGGCTGTAGTAAAGCCAACACACACACACACACACGCAGAATACTGACTGGTTAATTGGTTGAGTGCAGTTTTCCTTTCATCAGTTCAGAGATGGAGAGATCAGTTTAAAGAGGCCATCCATCCATCATGAATCTGCTTTAAAACTGATGTTTAACTATAAGCCAGTGTGATGTTAGTATCATAGTTTTTATTCTAAATTCAATTTTATTTTTACATTTTCTGTTTTCATTTTACCTTAGTTAAAGTTTTCATAAATGCTTTTTATTTTTAGGTGTCTATATAGTTTCTATTTTTATTTATTAATTTTAGTTATTTTTAGTCATAGCATTAGGCTTATTCAGTATGTCTATTTAATATGTATTGTATTCAATTTTAGTTATTTTAATACTTAGTTTAACTATTTTAGTTATTTATTTTATTTCAGGTTACAAAAATGTTGTTTGTTAATGGTTTTAGTTTTTGTTAACGATGATAAACCTGCTGCAAAAATCTCCTTATAATTTAAACGAGTTATTAACTACTCTAAAAGCTTTTAATACAAAAGCAGCTAACGATTCTAATCTGAATCTAAATAAACATCCTAATCTGTCTTTGCACGTCTACTTTTATAATTTCCTGACACTAAACATAAAGACCCCAATTCAAGTGACATTTGTATGAGTTTTTTAAAGCCATTTTTTAACATTTTCATTTTGATTTTAATAATTTTCATAGCATGGTTAACTTTAGTACATTAGTTTGCAGCATTGAATCCACTGATGCGTTTAATGCTTATTCGCTAAAAGCGTTTCTTTCTCTGTGTCTCACTCTCATCGAGATGTGGTTAAGGGGACGTGCTAATGATCCGTGCATATGAGGTCAGCGTGCTGGAGGTCAAAGGTCAAACAGTTTCAAAGAGAGATGAGTGATCATCCATGTGCCAGAGACTTCAAAGACAGAAAACACGAGACGATAAAATTCATTTCCTTAATGGTGTGACATTTGCAGTGGCTCAGGGTTAAACTCATCATAGTTGTATTTCCAGAGGATTCATTAACCTTTGACCCTTCGCATGGTGCGCTGACAATATAAATGATTTATTTGTTTATTTATCTGAGTGTCTGTGTTTTTATTTTCCCAGGATGCATTGCTGCAGTTGGCCTCCGTTGTTGATGTCAGCAGCCTTCAGACGACCTTCAAAGATGTGCTCAGAGTTGTCCTGCCAAACGTGGTATGAAACACACACACACACACACACACACACACACACTGCACTAGCTTTCAAAAGTTCGGGGTCAATACGATTTTTTTAGATGTTTTAGGCAAAGCTGCATTTATTTGATCAGAAATACAGTAAAAATTGTGAGATATTATTACAATTTAAAACAGCTGTTTTCTGTGTGAATCTCTGTTAAACTGTAATTTATTTCTGTGATGCGCAGCTGTATTTTCAGCATCATTACTCCAGTCTTCAGTGTCACATGATCTTCAGAAATCATTCTATATATGATGATTTGCTGCTCAAGAAACATTTCTGATTATTATCAATGTTGAACACAGTTGTGCTGCACAATATTTTTGTGGAAACTGTGATACATTTTATTTTTCAGGATTCACAGATGAACAAAAAGTTCTAAAGAACAGCTTTTATTTGAAATAGAAATCTTTTGTAACATTATAAATGTCTTTACTGTCACTTTTGATCAATTTAATGAATCTAGGATAAATAAAAGTATTAATTTCATTCACAAAAATAATTAATTAATTAATTAATTAAATAAATAACATCTCATTTACCCCAAAGTTTTAAATGGTAGGCTATGTTATGAAAACTTGTTTCAGCTATTGGATAAAAATATACATTAATAAATAAAAGAAAATAACATAAAAATTTTTTTTGTAATTCAGACATTTTAAACTTAAAAAAAATATATACATAATTGTTAGATTAAAAAGTTGCATTTACCTTTTTTATTTTATTTTATTGTTTATTTTGAATCAGAAAAAAAACAGAATTGATAAAAGAGATGTCAACTCAGGATTGCAAGGAAAAAGTCCAAACTCAAATTATTTTATTTTTTACTATTATTTATTTTTTATTCTGTCGTGGAATAAAATTCCACAGTATGTCCAATTTTAAAATATGTACATTTCAGATTAAAAGACTGAATGACTCTCTATACAGTATGTTACTGCTATTATTGCTATTCATCATGAAAACAACTCAATATACAAACTCTTCACAGCTTTTTAGTCAAATATTTATTACATTAGTATTGGAATACAAGATGCTGTGGAGGATGAACTCGACCTTCAGTCTCCAAAACAAACACGGAGTCTCCTCAGATTTTTTCTGCTGATTGATTTGATATCTAGTTTTTCTCAAAGATGTAATACAGTGTTTGCAGTTTTCAAAAAGCATGTTTTCTGTGTTCAACACACCCTTTGCTCATCCACAAAACCCCTCAGACGTGAGCAGCGTCTCCCTCCAGGTCAATGAAACGCTTTCCAGGCGAGGTTTTCCCTCTGTGTTCAATAACAGATAGAGTTTGTGCATCTATGCGCTGGAATACGAACCCACGGGAAGCACATGATGGTTTGATTTCACAGTGGAGAAATCATTCATTGCCGTCTGATCACATTCAGATGTACGGTGTACGGTGGGTCAAATCTCATTCGGATGCACCCGGAGAATTGGCTGCTCCAGACTTCATCAGCATTCTGAGTGTCTTTTCAGAGAGAAAATAGATTTTCCTGGAGGGTTTATTGATGTTACATTTGCTGGAGTCTCAGGAGTTTTTTGAGTGCTGAACACACACACACACACACACACACACACACACTGATGCAGTCATATCTGAGTGCTGTTTCTTTTATTGATTATTTTTCCAACACAATCAAGGATGCCTACAGGAACAGGAGCTAACAGCATCTCACACACTTCCAGTTCTATTTCATATTTATTGCTGTATTTATGAAATATTTCATGTTTAATTTAAGCATATTTTCATGTAGTTAATGGGCTTTAATATTCATCAATAAATTAAGATGCATCAGTATAATGTGGCACGAGCGTCGGAGCACGTTAATAGCTTTAGCGGCTCTTTCTGTTTACCCGCGGTCGTCACATGTTCTGAATTATCTCCATTTATTTCTGCCCATTTGTGATCCTTTTGCAAAAATAGCTTTCTGGCAAACGACTGCTCCGAGTTTATATATCATGCAAACAAGCTTTCTCCCAAACAGTTTCAAGAGGAAAATTGTTTAAAATATAAAATAGATTTACATTTCAGTTCTTTGTTGATTTTCTCCACTGCAGCAAATCTGATTGACACATTCAAGCGTGGCATATTAAAGCAATAATTCAGCATAGCTGATGAAAATGTGCTCCCCCTCAGGTCATCTGAGATCAGGATGAGTTTGTTTCTTCATCAGATTTGGAGAAATGTAGCATTGCATCACTTGCTCTGCAGTGAATGGGTGCCGTCAGAATGAGAGTTCAAACAGCTGATAAAAACATCACAATAATCCACAAGTAATCCACAGCACTCCAGTCCATCAGTGAACATCTGAAGAAGACAGAAGATGAAACACATCCAGCATTAAGATGTTTTTAACTCAAATACATAGAGTCTATAATCCATAATAACACTTCCTCCAGTGAAAAACTAAATTAAGTGCATTTTGCTTAAAGTAAGTAAAATGATCTGTCAGTGGGGTAATTAAAATACTCTTGTTTTAAGAATATTTTACTTACCCCACTGACAGATAATTTTACTTGTTTTAATCAAAATGCACTTAATTTAGTTTTTCCTCCTGGAAACAAGACTCAGTATCTCACGTCAATTTGCTTATGTAAGAAATGCATCTTAATTTAAGAATTTTGTAGATATTTTGACTAGAAACAAGAAAAACAGACAAGCTTTGTTTTTGCAGTGTCAGTATTTACTTCCTGAAAATGATTGATTAATAATAGTTTAATTAAAAATAGACGATTTTGATTGTCGTATAATTGGCTTTGCCACACATTAAGTTTTCGCTGGTGTTTTGCAGGAGTGTGTGTTCGTGTACCTGTTGGAGGCGGAGTCTCGGCTGCGATGTGAGGATCCGCCCCATGAGGTGCCGCCAGAGGGCAAGCTCAGGTAAGGGGCGGGGCTTATGCTAATCAACTGTGGGCGGATGTCATAATAATAAAAGCACTGTGTTTTTGAAGGAATACTATGTTTACGTAACCATCAGTAATCTAATTCTGAATAAGACAATATTATGATTAAGGTGTTTACATGAGCTGCTTTTAGAATATTCCTTTCATGTTCCTGCTTTACATTATAGTGCATAGATAGTGGCATCATAACGAAGACGAACTGTATGTTTATACGTGAAATTCTAGAGGGGACGTCAGATGGCGTTGCTTGGGGAAGTAATGACGTGTGTCATTAATTATACAGTTTTGGGTGTTTAATTTTTAATTTTACGAAAGCTTCAAGTGCAGTTAATTATTTGTCATGCTATATGTGCAAATAGACAACGGTGTTGTTGAAGCCATGCTCTTTTTTTTTGCCTTCAAACGGTTGTATCCTATTGCAAAACTCTTAAAAATAAAGGTGTTTAAAAGGTTCTTCACAGTGATGCCACAGAAGAACAATTTTTGGTTCCTCAAGGAACCATTCAGTCAAAGAACCACCTCTTTCTTACCTTTTTATAATCTGAAGAAGCTTCTTTTGCCACAAAAACACCTTTTGTAAAACGGAAAAGTTCTTCAGATGTTAAAGGTTCGTTCTAAACACCATTTAGACAAAAAGGGTTCTTCCATGGCATTTTGAAGCACCTTTATTTTCAAGAGTGTACAGTAGTTGTGGTTTTCTGCGTGAGTTAGTAGATGTTTTATATCAGATGCACTGTTGATGCTGTGGATGTCGTTTTGTGTCCGTCTCTGTCGCTGTCATCGGTTTCGCTCTCGACCCTGATGAACCGACTGATTCCTGTGCTGTGAGAAATGTCAGAATCGAGCGCTTTCCTTTTCTCTCTTCTCTCTGCACAACGGCACACGTTGATCACATCCGACCTCTGCTCCTGTATCTCTCAGTATATCACACGATTGTGGGTTTCTATCATAAAAACGTTCAGGATCGACAAGAATCGAAGCCGTTCCTTCAGTGTAAGTGTGTTTACTTTGTGTTCACTTTAACGGCGTGTCTAAAAACCAGCGTATCATTATCTTTCATCCTGACCTCACATTTTCATTCCGCTAATGGCTCTGATGTCAAGCTGTCAATCAAATCCACAGCACCCGCCTCCCTCTGAAGTGAGCCCCGCCCACTCCTCCCCCTCTTTTATTAATTGGCCGCTTGCAGTGATTGACAGTTTTATTTCAGCAGATATAACTTATTTTTTTTATCTACTAGTGGGTGCAGGACACTATAGTTAATTTATGTAAGTGAGGATAGCAAAAGAAAGTAAACTGTGACATATTATATCCTAAAAATTCTTCATACAGTGGACTACCAGTAAAACTGATAAAAATTGAGACCATATTTTTAATTACATAGCTTTTTATCAAAGTTATTTGACATTATCAAGATGAATTTGTTCTGACAGTTTAACTCTGAGCTCTTCTCATATTT
>NC_056611.1:25764463-25766963 GCF_018340385.1 Cyprinus carpio
TTTTTGGGTGCTTTAATAATAGAATTGTGTATGAGGTCACTGAACCAGTTCATTGAAAAGAACTGTTCGAAAGAATCAGTTCGCAGAAAAGAATCAGAATTCCCCGTTTGCCTGCATTTCTGGATTACAGTGTTGTAAATAATGTTCAGATTCTTGTTTCGATGTATCATCAGCGTTAATGTTGTGTTGCTTGAATGTGCTTTTTTGACTCTCAAAGTGACGGCAGCCATTGGCTTGCATTATATGAACCACCAAGGAGCACAGTTTCAGCTTACAGATTTTCAGCTGCTTACATTTTCAAAACTTTGCCTCTTTTTTTTCTCTCAAAACTTTACACACAACTCTAACGTCTTTACTGCTCTACTGAAGAACAGAAGTCACCTACTGTACATCCTGAGAATGAATAAAGTCGCAGAAAATCTTCATTTTTGTATTTAAAGTTGCAGTGATTGATCTCTTTTTGCCTTTCAGCGCTTATCATTCCTCTGGTGGACAGTGATGAAGGGAAGGTGATCTCTCTGATTCTGGTGAGTTCTGCTGTGATTTCTCTCTCTCTCTCTCACACACACACACACACACACACACACACACACACACACACACACACACACACACACACACACACACACACACACACACACACACACCTCTCAACCAATGAATCAGTGAATGTCGTGCGTTTGCTCTCTTTAAGTCATCCTAAATTCGTTATAGCTCGTTATTTTTAACCGGCTGCCTAATGTTGCGGTTTTACAGGCGGCATTAATCCAATTAAAGTGTTTATTTCTAATTGAGTAATAAAACTTTAGGATTTTATGAGACTTTTGAGTGCAGGGGAGATGCTTTATTGCTGCGGCCGTGACGCGTCATAAAAATAAGCCGGATGAGTTGAATTTTTATTTATTTATTTTATTTGAAGTAACGAAAATGTTTTAGTTACGGATTCTTGAGAGTCTTAGCAAGTTGGAAAATAGAAGATAGAATGAAAATTGTGAAAGGCAACAAAAGTCTGAACTGGTTTGTGCTTCATATGTAAAGAGTCGCAGGCGATGTTTGAGTGTTTGCAGAGCGGACGGTTCAGGAGCATTGATCTTCAAGAGGATGAGTTTAGAGATGCAGTTTCTGTATCTATAATCTCTACATGCATCATGTTTAAAGCACCGTTAACATCAAAGAAGAGCTTTTGCATCGAATTCTCCACCTTCAAGCTGCGTTATTTTTACAAGTCATTTTTTTGATTTTGTTAATATTTTTAATTACATTTTATCTTTATGATTTACTGTTTTCACTTTAACTTTATTTAAAAAAAAAATTTAGTAGTCATTTTTATTAGGTTTTATATATTTTTTTAATTATGTCTATATAGTATTTATTTATTTATTTATTTTTTAGTTTGAGTTATTTTAGCACTTCAATTCACAATAAATAAAAATAAGAAATGTTTTCTTGCCAACAAGCTAAATAAGTTGAGTTTTTATTTATTTATAATTTTTTTTTGTTAATAATAATAACCATGCATTCAATCATAAATTTCAAGACTTTTTTTTAAAACTCCAAATATTTATATGTTGAATTATTATAATATATATATATATAGTATTTTATTTTAAGTAACACATTTTTTTAGGTAATAATAACCATACATTCAATAATAAATTTCAAGACAATGTTTGTCAAACTCCAAATATTTATATGTTGAATTATTATTATTATTATTATTATTATTATTATTATTATTATTATTATTATTATTATTATTTTAAGTAACGAAAATGGTTTTAGTTAATAATAATAATAATAATAATAATAATAATAACCATGCATTCAATTATAAATTTCAAGAAAATTTTTTGTCAAACTCTTGTATGTTGAATTAATAAAAAATGTATCATATTGATTTGGTTAAATATTTATATATCATAGTCATTCATAAAATGCATAATTTTCCACATGTCTAGTTTAAAACCAGTCACTTACAAGGTTTAATTCCCTTTAAAGTTTTTAAGTCTCTTCTGCTCACAAAGGCTGCATTTATTTCATCACAAATACTGTAAAAACAGTGTCCTTCAGAAATCATTCTAATATGATGATTTGCTGCTCAAGAAACATTTCTGATTATCATCAATGTTGAACACAGTTGTGCTGCACAATATTTTTGTGGAAAGCGTCATGCATTTTATTTTTCAGGATTCACAGATGAACAGAAAGTTCTAAAGAATTCAGAGTTCATTTATTTGAAACAGAAATCTGGTGTAACATTATAAATGTCTTCACTGTCACTTTCGATCAATTTAGTGCATCACTGATGAATGAAAGTATAAATTTCCTGCATTAAAGACAGTAAACGCTCTCTCGTATGTGGATAAGAGCTGCTGTTTGACTTCATTTCAGTGTTTTAGTATCCGCTCTATTAGAGGAAATTTCTGTGTTGTGTGTATGTGTGTGTCTGTTGCTGTTGGACGCAGGGTCAGAGGTCACAGTGTGACTCCTAAAGCAAATG
>NC_056611.1:25771963-25781963 GCF_018340385.1 Cyprinus carpio
TAACCTGATACTAGATAACCAGAGCTGGGTAGATTACTTACAAATTGTAATCTGTTACTGATTCCAAATTACATGACAAGAATTGTAGTTAGTAAGGTAATCCATTACATCATACATTTTAGGTAATATAACCAGACCAGAGAAGTCTTTAACTTGGAGTCCGAGTCAGTCTGAATCTTCATGTATTTATATCTTCCTATTTACAAAGCTGTTTTATAGGCTATAGACAAAATATATGTGTGTGTGTGTCCCTGCAGCACAGAAGCAGTCATCAGCAGCACAGGTATATTTGTAGCAATAGACAACAATACATTGTATGGGTCACAATTATACATTTCTCTTTTATGACAAAAATCATTAGGATATTAAGAAAGATCGATGTTCCATGAAAGTATTTTGTAAATTTCCTACCGTAAATATATCAAAACTTAATTTTTGATTAGTAATATGCATTGCTAAGAACTTCATTGAACAACTTTTAAAGATGATTTTCTCAATACTTAGATTTTTTTGCATCCTCAGATTCCAGATTTTCAAACAGTTGTATCTCAGACAAATATTGTCCTCCTAACAAACCACACATCAATGGAGAGATTATTTATTCAGCTTCAGATGATGCATAAATCTCAGTTTTCAAAAACTGACACTTAAGACTGGTCTTGTGCTCCAGGGTCACATGATCTTCTGCTAAATTATGGATTAAAAAAAATGTGTAAAATAGAAGGTTATTGTACATCCAGCCTGTTATTTATAGGCTATGTTTTAATCCATTTCCATGATCAAAACAGTTTTTCTGTTATCAGATTCTATAATAAGAGTCTGATCTACCATGACACAAGGAAATATGTGACACAGATATTACAAAACTATACAAATAAAGTATTTCTTTATGATATAAGTCAGGGGTATTCAGTTAAAGTTCAAAGAGGTGCAGCCTCTGTGTTTTCTTTCAAGCAGAGGTCTGGACAAAAAACAAAAACATGTTTGTTTGTTTTTTTACATGTTTTGTATTTTTACATTTAGATACATGCGAGAAACTGTTTCTGTTCAGGGTTTTCCTCCTGAAATCTATACTATTTAAATATTTTACGTAAAAGCATTATATAAAAATACATAAAACAATGTAGCTACAATAATCAAAATGTTCTCATCTGTACCAGAAAAGAAAGATAACTGAGTTTCAAAGTTTAAGTTCTATCCTAGCCATCTAACAACAATTTTCCCCGATTATAATTACATGATTCTTTTGAAATGTTCTTAGCATTGCTTTTAAAATATTCTTGAGTCGAGTCAAGTCTGGAGTCGTTTAAACATGACATTATGTCAAACTGGGTTTGTGAAAGATGTCAAAGGGGCTTGTGAGTTTAATGTTGAGATAATATTTTGTTTAATTTTGAAAATGTTAAAAGATATTATTTTATTATGTATTTAAATGTTTAAATTACTGAAAAAAGTGAAATGTTTTATTTATTTACCTGCATGTCATGTGAACATAACCAATGTGAACATGTGAATGTGATAATTCATTATTAAAATAATTATCTTTAAATCTCAGGGGTACTTCATATATTATGTGAAAGAGGATCAGATGACAAAAAAGTTGGTGAATTTGTGCGTTCTAATGTGTCAATCACCTTCCGAAGTAATTAACCGACTGAGTGATAACTTTTCATCAGTTGATGCAGTGTTGAAACACTTCTTAACCTGAAATGATTTTGTAAGTCCAGTGGTCAAATGCTGTGTAGCACCTGACCAATGACTGATCTCTGAGTGAATGACCACAAAACTAGAAGATTTTGAGTCTGTATACACTGTAAAAAAAAAAAAAAAAATCAAAAGTTGAGAAAACGTAAAAGTTTAAGGCAACCAGCATCAGGAGATTTTTGAGTTTTCTCAACTTGTTGTTTTCAGTTTATAAAACTAAATATTAAGAAAACTCAAAAACCTCCTGAAGCTGGTTGCCTTAAACTTTTACATTTTCTCAACTTTTGATTATTATTATTTATTTTTTTACAGTTTATAAGCAGTAGGCTGTTTTAGAAAGGAACATGTAAAAGACGGATTGGAGAGAATCAATAAATCATTTTAAATAAATTAATTAAATAAATTATAGCTATTGTGTAGATAATATGTTATCATGCAATCCATAAAAAGTAACTGTAGTCTGATTACAAGTATTTTAAAATGTAATTTAATCGAATTACAAGTGCTTAATTTTTTTAATCTGACTACAAAATTCCGATGTAATCCCCTTTGTAATCATTAACATTTTCATAAGTAACTGTAATTTAATCACACATTTTTTTTCCTCACTGTAGCTGATTACATCTACATTTATTTTGTAATTAAATGTAACTAGTTAGTTCCAGCTCTGCTCACAGCAAACACAGCTGTGCTGAAATCCAGAGAACAGCAGAACGATCTGTGTTTCTGAATGAGGAAGGTCAGCTGAGATCGTGAGAGGAGTGTTGTTGAGACGCCTGCAGCTCCTCGTGAAGGTCACTGATCTACAGTCCCTCTGGACTCTCATTCAGTTAACCTCCGCCACGAGTCAAACACACACACTTCTGTTCAGTGTGGTTGAGAGGGAACAGAATGAATTGTTTTACAGCTGCAGCTCTGTTTTAATTCTTAAACGTTAGCACAAAAATGTTATTTATATAAAAAATGTGGAATGTTTATGAAACATTTTTTCTGACACTTGTTTGTCTAACATTTCTTAAATGTTGCTACTTGTTTCAGAATGTTCAGAGAACAAAAGTAACATTCCAGCATTGTTTGCAAAATGATACAGTGGAATATTCCCTTGATGTTCACATTTTTAGGATGTTTTTTTTTTTTTTTTACATTTGAAAAATGTAACATTCAGAACTGAACATTATGAACATAATGCTTTCATAACTTAATGGGAATGTTAGTAAAGTATTCTTAGAACATATTTAAATTAAATTAAATTAAATTAAATTAAATTAAATTTTATTTTATTTTATTTTATTTTATTTTATTTTATTTTATTTTATTTTATTTTATTTTATTTTATTTTATTTTATTTTATTTTATTTTATTTTATTTTATTTTATTTTATTTTATTTTATTTTATTTTATTGATAAATGACATTCATGACCTGTACTTGCTGTACACGTTAAGAGTTTTGACTACTTTCTGTATTATTGCCAAACACTAATTTATTTTATTTTATTTTATTTTATTTTATTTTATTTTATTTTATTTTATTTTATTTTATTTTATTAATTTTTTGTTTATTTTTTTTTATTTATCTTTTTGTATTGTCATGCATAAATAACATTTTATTTGACTTCCTTATGCATGAACACACTCCAGTAAATGAGGAAAACAGGTCAGTTCAGCTGGAAAAAAAATAATCACTCAGTGATTAAGGATTTGTTTTTATTTTTTTCTGAAATAGTTTTGTTGGATGTTCCTCTTAAAGGTAATGTTCTCATAATGTTTGAAAAATGTTAAAATGTATTGTTTTTTAATGTTCCTAAATCTAACCCTTACCAAGAAAAACATTATAAACCATTTAAAAACTGGACGTTTAAAATGTTCAGAAATAACATTTTCATAATGTAATGGCAATTTAAGCAAAAAATCTATCAGAATATATTTTTGTTAGCTGTAATAGTGCTTTCTGTGACATTTCGGGGACAAACTATCATTATCTTGGTATAAAAACAACAGAAGACAATGGTCACAAAGAAGGTACAAATCCAAATGCAGTCAGATCAGCAGATGATTTATGTTCACTTACAGGCCATAATGTTTATTGCTGCTTGCTGTTACGGAAATGAAAGTGTGTGTGTGTGTGTGTGTGTGTGTGTTGTACAGGTCAGTGCTTGAAGGATCATTTGCATAATAAGCTTATCTGTATTTATTCAGATTGTTTCAATTCAATTGTAGCGAGGAAAGGACACACACACACACACACACACACACACACACACACACACACACACACACCATCCCTGTTTTTGTCTTTGTTTTCAACGTTTCTAACCCATCTGTGAATCACATTATCAAATACATTCAAATCAAATGCATCAAATCAGTTTGTTTGATCAATATATCAGTATTGTTAAATATATATAAATATATATCCTAGACAAAACTGTGTAATACATATGTATGCCATGATGTGTTATTTACACATGTATTATTTGTGGCCATTATTGCACTTTTTATATGTGTTTTTATACTTATCTAAAACACCTTCAGAAAGCAAAAACAATATATTTTTTTAAATGACTTTATGATATTTAAATATTGAAATCTTAATAAATATCACATGATGGAAAAACAGCTATATCAAGCTTTTATTTAATTTTTCATGTTTCATTTTTTTTCATTATTTTATTTTTATTAAACTGCCTTTTTATGTTTTATTTATTTATTTATTTTTTATCAAATGCCTGTTTTGTATTTTTATTAATAACAGTCTTATTGAACTGAACAGAACTTGTGAGTTTCTTGAAGCAATTGTTATTTTATTTTATATTTTATAACTGAACATAATGAACATAATGCTTTCATAACTTAATGGGAATGTTAGCAAAGTATTCTTAGAAAATATCTTATTTTATTTTAAACTCCCTGTTATTTTATTTTATTTTATTTTATTTTATTTTATTTTATTTTATTTTATTTTTTTTTATTTTTTTTTATTTAATTTTTTTTTATTTTATTAAACGGCCTGTTTTGTGTTTTACTTTATTTTTAATTAAACTGCCTGTTTTTTTTTTTTTTTTTTTTTAACTGCTTGTTTTTTTGTTTTTTGTTTTTCATTTTATTTGATTATTTTATTACATTTTTTATGTTGTTGTTGTGTCTTGCATAAATGACATTCATGACATATACCTGCCTTACACACAGACGTTTGAGTCGTAACCCCTTTCTGCTTTATTGCTGAGTACAATTTCATCTCCAGAATGCAATAATCCCTGAAGTGATATGATTTCATTACTCCGTTCAGTCTGAATTAAGAGAAAACATTTTACGAATGGCTGGTTTGAAAAATGGATGTTGTCTGTGGCCTCTCCAAATAAATCACTCCAGAAGGTAAAGAGGACATGCAGCGTTTCTGCGTTTCTCTTTCGCTCGTTCAGCTCCAGTCCAGGTTCATTTGTTTGTGTTTGTGTCTGATTTAACATCTCGCTGTCAGATCTTCCTGCACTTTACTGTGGTTTATGTGCCAGTTTGTTTGCTGGTGTCAGTGTGCCGTTTAGTCATTCTGTGATCCACATCATCCGGATGGACAGAAAATCAAATGCATTAAAGCAGAGGGAAGAATTTAATGCAATATCCCATCTTTTTTTTTTTTTTTTTTTAAGGAATATTGAAAATGGTTTAAAATAATAATACATAGAAATGTCATGAAAATGAATAAAATCTTTAAAAGTCATAGAAATTGTATTTTTATAGTCAATATATATATTTCTCTAGTTATTATAAGCATTGATGTGTGTGTGTTTCTGTTTCAGTTGCAGACAGAAACTCAGTCGCAGTGCTGCTGTTTACTGCTGGTGTCTGAAGACAATCACCAGCTCTTCTGTCAGGTGACACACACTCATTAATATATTTAGATTGTTTCTGAAACAGTCTTTTCTGCTCACTGAGGCTGCATTTATTTGATGACAAATGCAGTAAAAATAGTGAAATATATTTACAATTTAAACAAGCTGTTTTCTGTGTGAATATGTGTTAAACTGTAATTTATTTCTGTGATGTGCAGCTGTATTTTCAGCATCATTACTCCAGTCTTCAGTGTCACATGATCTTCAGAAATCATTCTAATATGATGATTTGCTGCTCAAGAAACATTTCTGATTATTATCAATGTAAAAAAATAAAAAGTAAAAAAAATCATGCTTATAAAAATACTTTTAATCATCAAGGATACATTAAATTGATCAAAAGTGACCGTAAAGACATTTTTAATGTTACACCAAATTTCTATTTCAAATAAGTGCTGTTCTTCTGAACTTTCTGTTCATCTGTGAATCCTGAAAAATAAAATTTATCACGGTTTCCACAAAAATATTGTGCAGCACAACTGTTTTCAACATTAATAATAATCAGAAATGTTTCTTGAGCAGCAAATCATCATATTAGAATGATTTCTGAAGATCATGTGACACTGAAGACTGGAGTAATGATGCTGAAAATACAGCTGCACATCACAGAAATACATTACACTTTAACAGAGATTCACACAGAAAACAGCTGTTTTAAATTGTAAATATATTTTACTATTTTTACTCTATTTTTCGTCAAATAAATGCAGCCTTGGTGAACATAAACTTTTGCTTAAACTTTAGTTTTAAGTTTTCCAGATGCACAGGTAAAATAGCATGAAAAAAATCACTGCTGATTCACGATGTGACAAAATATAAAACATTTTGACATTTGACGTATGCACACACACACACACACACACACACACATACACACACACACACTCATACAGTGTATTTTTTCTGCAGGTTGTTGGTGATAAAGTTTTGGAAGAGGAAATCAGTTTTCCGGTAAGTTTCTCTTCTCTGTTGTTATTTGTGTGTGTTTCTGTAACTCAAACAGCAAATTAAAGGGATACCATGAATGCAATGTAAGTCACTTTGGAAAAAAGCATCTGTCAAATGCATCAGTGTAAAGGTGTGTGTGAAATATTGTTTCTCAGCAGCAAATAACCTTCCCTTTCTGTACAGCTTATGTTCGGTCGCTTCGGGCAGGTGGTGGAGACAAAGAAATCCATTACACTACAGGACGTCAGCCAGGTCAGTTCACACACACACACACACACACGCACACACACACACACACACACACACACACACACACACACACACACACACACACACGCACAGCTGCGGATAATAATGGAGCTTTTTCATTCATTCCCAGCTGACAGCTCTCCAAAACCAGCTAATTATCAGCACAGACAGACAGAGAGATGATCTGTGTTTAATGAGTTCAGCTGGAACAGAAACTGTCACTATCCTTCACTTTAATCAGGATCAAACTCACCAAACACACACACGTGATGACGTTCTCGTATGACAGATTGCATGTCGTCTGTGTGTGTCTGCAGGAGGAACGCGGGTTACTGAGCAGTTTGTTGGGGTTCGAGCCGAACTCCATGCTTTGTGTTCCTGTTATCAGTCAAGCCACTGGACAGGTGGTGGCGCTAGCGTGTACCTTCAACAAACTGTGTGGACAGAGGTGTGTGATGACATTAAAAATAGTGAAATATTATTACAATTTAAAACAGCTGTTTTCTATGTGAATCTCTGTTAAACTGTAATTTATTTCTGTGATGCGCAGCTGTATTTTCAGCATCATTACTCCAGTCTTCAGTGTCACATGATCTTTCAGAAATCATTCTAATATGATGATTTGCTGCTCAAGAAACATTTCTGATTATTTTCAATGTTGAACACAGTTGTGCTGCACAATATTTCTGTGGAAACTGTGATACATTTTATTTTTCAGGATTCACAGATGAACAGAAAGTTCAAAAGAACAACAATTATTAGAAATAGAAATCTACTGTAACATCATAAATGTCTTTACTGTTACTTCTGATCCATTTAAAGGAATAGTTCACCGTTAATTGATTGAAGTTTCTTCATCAGGTTTGTAGAAATGTAGCACTGCATCAGTGTCTTAGCAATGGATGTTCTGCAGTGAATGGGTGCCGTCAGAATGAGAGTCCAAACAGCTGATAAAAAAACATCACAATAATCCACAAGTAATCCACAGCACTCCAGTCCATTAGTTAACATCTGGAGAAGAAGACAAAAGATGAAACAAAATCCAGCATTAAGACATTTTTAACTCAAATACATAGAGTCTATAATCCATAGTAATGCTTCCTCCAGTGAAAAAGTGCATCTCCTGTTGTCTCTCAAATCAAAATCCAGACACATATTTGTTTAGAGCTGTTTAAACACTACTTGATCTGTGCAGATTTCTCTCCTGATTCAAACCAGATCACTTTTTCACTGGAGGAAGTGTTATTATGGATTATAGACTCATATTTCTCGCTGGATGTGTTTCAGCTTGTGTCTTCTCCAGATGTTAACTGATGGACTGGAGTGCTGTGGATTACTTGTGGATTATTGTGATGTTTTTATCAGCTGTTTGGACTCTCATTCTGACGGCACCCATTCACTGCAGAGCATCCATTGATGAGACACTGATGCAGTGCTACATTTCTACAAACCTGATGAAGACACAAACTCATCCTGATCTCAGATGAACTGAGGATGAGTAATTTTGATGCTGGTTTTAATTTTTGTGTGAAATGTTCCTTTAATGCATTTTTGGCAAATATTCATTTTTGGCTGAACTATTCCTTTACTGTCACAATCCTAGTGGTTTTGACTTGTGACTAGTAGTGTATATCAGAAGAAAGTGTCTGATGGACTTCTGCATGAATCTGGAACTGATGGTTTAATGAAGATGTAGATCAGATCAGACGGTCGTGTTTTGAGCAGCTCTTTCTCGTGTCCTGACGTCTCACGTAGAGATAAAGGAAATTAAATTCATCACGGCCAGATCGGACCGTTTGATATTCGATACTGAGCTTCTCTCTGCTTCATCTCTTCATCTGTTTGCCTCATTTTGTTCTTTTCATATGTCATATAAACAATCGGGGGTTTGTGTGTAGATGGCATATTATTCAATAATCATAATTCTTTATTTTATTAAATTGTGTTTTCGTGTTTCACAGACATTTGATGAATGGTTTTCTGTAGTTAGTCAGATTGGTGAAACCATCTGTACTGTATAAGGTGCAATAAAAATAAAGGTGACTTGATATATATACTATATTTATGAGAATATTAGAAAAATATCAAATGAATCATTTAATTTTTAAGTCATTTACTCCCTAACAGCTTTATGAAAGATCATTTATGTAATCCAGTTAAAAAATCCAAATTCAAATCTAAAAGTCTTATTTTTATGTTATTCTAACATTTTTAACAAAGATCTTCATTGGTATGTATAATTTATAATATATATTTACTGTTTATTGTTGTAGCAAATAATTTAAAAAAATTACATAAATTGTTTTTAAATTTTATTCACACATCACATACTGTATGTTAATGCAAAAAAGTTGAATCCTTTGCTATTATAGTCAGCAAAAACTAAAATTAAAACCAAAAAAAAATATACAAAAAATGTTACTTGAGATAAAAAAATGTTTTATACTTTTTTTAAAAACACATTTATTTCAGCTTGTTGCCAAGTAAACCTTTCTCATTTTCATTCAGAATGACTTGAAATACTAAAATAACTATGACTAAATAAATTACAATGAATAAAAAATACAACATTACTAAAACTTTAACTAAAATTATAATAAAAACAAAATATAAAAATAAAAAACAATTCAAAATATGAACAAAAATTCCAACAGTGTATCAGTGATGCTAAAACAACACTGATCTCTTATAAAATGTAAAATAACAAATAAAATAATAAAATAATAAATAATAAAATAAGCTCATATGTGTCCCTGCAGCACAAAAGCAGTCATAAGTAGCACAGGTATATTTGTAGCAATAGACAACAATACATTGTATGGGATCACAATTATACATTTCTCTTTTATGACAAAAATCATTATGATATTAAGTAAAGATCATGTTCCATGAAGATATTTTGTACATTTCCTACCGTAAATATATCAAAACTTAATTTTTGATTAGTAATATGCATTGCTAAGAACTTCATTTTAACAACTTTAAAGGTGATTTTTCTCAATATTTAGATTTTTTTTGCACCCTCAGATTCCAGATTTTCAAATAGTTGTATCTCAGACAAATATTGTCCTCCTAACAAACCACACATCAATGGAGAGATTATTTATTCAGCTTTCAGATGATGTATACATCTCAATTTCACAAAAATTGACACTTATGCCTGGTTTTGTGCTCCAGGGTCACTTATATTATATAATATTTAGTTAGGCCT
>NC_056611.1:25789463-25791963 GCF_018340385.1 Cyprinus carpio
GTGAAAAGCCCTGCACGGATTGATGGATACATTGGATTTTGCCGATATCCGATATGCCGATATTTTTCAACGTATTTTGGTCGATTGCCGATACCAATATTTTCCTTGACTTTGTGTAGAGTGTTGAGAGGGTTGTTGGAAAACTATTTTTCATTTTGATTTGTTTTTAACAAAAACGTACTTGTTAGAATTAAATAAGCAATAATTAAGTTCTTTTATAATGAGAGCACACTGAAAGCTTTGAAAATAACTATAAATCAGTCACTGCATTTATTTTTTATTTTTTTATTTTGCAGACAGATACCTTAACATTTAGTTTGAAGATGTAACATTTGTAGACACACCGGACACATCTTTCTAAATGTGCATTTTCAAATTAAATGCAGTGATCCAAAACAGTAAATCTAATCAACATTCCACTAAAAGTTTGCTTTAAAAATGAACACAAATCTGATGTGATCTTATCGCTGTCAAACCCTGAGCACGTGAGGTATTCCTCTTATCAGCAAGGCATATCGGCATAATTTTTCATATCGGGACAATGCCGATATTTACACTTTAAGCCATTATTGGACGATTCTAATAACGTTCCGATAATATGGTGCATCCCTAGTTTATTTATATTTATACTCTCTTCTACTGATTTATACTGCTCTAATCTAAAGAATTAAAATGTCAAGTAAAAAGTACTTTAATATTCTCCATATATACACCTTGAGCTCTTTATTGGACGATTCTAATAATATTCTGATAATATTGTGCATCCCTAGTATATTTATATTTTATGATTTATACTCTCTTCTATGTGTGTATATAGAGTATACATATATATATACATATACAGTACAGGTCAAAAGTTTGGAAACATTACTATTTTTAATGTTTTTGAAAGAAGACTCTTCTGCTCATCAAGCCTGCATTTATTTGATCAAAAATGCAGAAAAAACAGTAATATTGTGAAATATTATTACAACTTAAAATAATAGTTTTCTATTTGAATATACTTTAAAAAAAAAAATTATTCCTGTGATGTAAAGCTGAATTTTCAGCAGTCATTACTCCAGCCTTCAGTGTCACATGTAACATCCAGTCTATCACATGATCATTTAGAAATCATTCTAATATTCTGATTTATTATGAGTGTTGAAAACAGTTCTGCTGTGTCTAATATATTTGATGAATAAAAGGTTTCAAAAGAACTGCATTTATTCAAAATAAAAAAAAAATTCTAATAATATATATTCTAATAATATGTTTTCTTTACTATCACTTTTTATCAATTTAACACATCCTTGCTGAATAAAAGTATTGATTTTATTTAAAAAAAAAAGAAAGAAAAAAAAATTACTGACCCCAAATTACTGATCAGTAGTGTATATTGTTATTACAAAATATTTATATTTTAAAAACATAGCTTTTTTTTTTTTTTTTTTTTAATTTTTATTCATCAAAGTATCCTAAAAAAGTATCACATGTTCTGAAAAAATATTAAGCAGCAGAACTGTTTCCAACTTTGATAATGAATCATCATATTAGAATGATTTCTACAGGATCATGTGATAATGATCCTAAAAATTCAGCTTTGCATCACAGAAATAAATTATAATTTAAAGTATAATAAATTTAAAAACTATTATTTTAAATTGTAATAATATTTCACAATATAAATGTTTTTTTCTGTACTTTTGATCAAATAAATGCAGGCTTGATGAGCAGAAGAAAACTTCTTTCAAAAACATTAAAAATAGTAATGTTTCCAAACTTTTTGGTCTGTACTGTATATATATATATATATATATAATATATATATATAATATTATAAATGCATATTTATTATTCATAACAATGTAAATTTAATAGAATATATACATTTTAATATAAATTATAATTTATAGAATATATTGTAATATAATTTAAACTGTACAATTTTAATTTTATATGAATTTGTATCTATATATAAATATAAATACTCCTTTGTGTGTGTGTGTCAGTCTCTGCTGTATAAGAAGGTCCATGAGGCTCAGTTCCGCAGTCATCTGGCCAATGAGATGATGATGTACCACATGAAGGTGTCGGAGGAGGAGGTCACTAAACTCCTGCACAGCGGCATCGAGCCGGTCCAGAAGATCCACCCGGACTTCTCTGAGTTCACGTACACGCCGCGCTCTCTGACGGACGACAGCACGCCGATGGTACGACTCCAGCACAAACCAGACCGGAAAGATATCTGAAAAACATACTTGAGTAACTTACAGTGAAAATTTGTTACAAGTCACCAATTCCAAAACAACTTGAGTAAAAGTCTTAGAGTATCCGATTTTAACAGTGCTTGAGTATTTTACTTTTACTAAATATAGGCTCAAAATGCACTAGTCAAAGAGACATGGCAAGGAAAAACTGAAAAAAAAAAACAGGATCTATGTGCAGGTATTTAATGGAAAAACTAGAACAAACAATAAACAAAAAACCAAAGGGAAAAAAATAACAGAATGACAGACAA
>NC_056611.1:25799463-25821963 GCF_018340385.1 Cyprinus carpio
TGATGAAATTCTGCTGCTTGTGATGTAAATCAACGAGATCTTTTTTTCTTACAGTAGAGCCGATACTGACATAAAATGACATAAAAATCAGTTGTGACTCTATATCTCCAGTAGTGTGTCTCAGTAAGATGAGATTGAAATGATCCAAACATATGAAGAAATAAACACTCCTCAAAAGATCCTGATGATCAGATTTGAGACTCTAAAAAATTATGATGCTTCAGTCCAGTAAGTGCTCATCTGGAGATATTACTGCAGTTATTCTGACCTTTACTTGATCAAAAACAATCAAGATTTGACACGAGAAGCAGCAGCTGAAGCTGGACGCTTGTACAATTACACTAAAAGAGCTTTGACTGGATAAAACACTCTAAACTCTCAATCAGAGACAGAAGACACGAGGAGATTGAGTGTGAAACAGGTTTAACAGCAGAGTTTGATCATTTAGAGCTTTATACGTTCATGATGCACCTGACTCTGTTCTTGTGTCTTCAGGAGAAGGCGATGGGAAACAGACCCAGTGAGATGATGGATCGGGAGAAAGCCTACATCCCTGAGCTCCAGATCAGCTTCATGGAGCACATCGCCATGCCCATATACAAGTCAGAGAACCACTCATTTCATGCATGTGAAAATCTGAGGGTGCAAAAAATCTAAATATTGAGAAAATCACCTTTAAAGTTGTCTAAATGAAGTTCTTAGCAATGCGTATTACTAGTTTTGATATATTTTTGGCATAAAAGAAAAATGGATCATTTTGACCCATACAATGTATTGTTGGCTATTGCTATAAATATACCTGTGCTACTTATGACTGCTTTTGTGCTGCAGGGACACATTGAGGATGGTTTCTGTGCAACATTTTCTAAATGAGGCCCCGGCTCTAGAGTTTAACGTAACTCTGCTGGCTTTCTTTCAGGCTCCTGCAGGAGATTTTCCCGCGTTCGGCTGAGCTTTACGAGCGAGTGGCCGCTAACCGCGAGCAGTGGGCCAAAGTCTCGCACAAGTTCACCATCCGCGGACTACCGAGCAACAACTCGCTTGACTTCCTGGACGAGGAGTTCGAGCTGCTGCAGTCTCAAGGAGCCTTCGGAGACGATTCGCATCGCATGAACGGTTGCCTGGACGACGACTGCGACAAACACAACCAATGACGTCGCTAGGGCAAAGGTCACCTGACAGATTGTGTCTTGGTAAAATTCCGTAGTTACCGACGAGGCTTTGAGGAAAGGTTCGTTGTGTCCTTTTTGCCGTTGCTATGGAGACGGGTTTTGCACGGTGAAGGGTGGATGGTGCTGCGCAGTCAGCGGAGTGTGTAATGTTACACAGATATTTGGACTGAAAAAAGTTATATTCTCACTGGCCCCACTGTAATAGCTAAACATGTAAAAATGAAAAATCACATATCACCTAAACAACCAGTTGTAACAATTAGCCCAGTGTTACATTTTTAAAAGTTGTAACAATTACAGGGGTCTAGTGATACATGCTTAAATCAGTGTTAAGTTTTTAGAACTTGTAACAGTTGCAGCTGCCTGGTGTTACAGTGTTACATTTTTGAAACTTGTAACAATTCCAGAAGCCTGTTGTTGCAGTTGAAGAGCATGTAATACTTCCTGCTGCTTGGTGTTACATTTTTACAACTTGTAACAATTCTAGCAGACCAGTGTTACATTTCTAGAACTTGCAACAATTCCAGCAGCCAGTCACGTTTTTTTTTTTTTAGAACTTGTTATAGTTCCAGCTGGCAAGCGTTACATTTTTAGAATTTGTAACAATTCCAGCAGCCTGATGTTACATAAAAAAAAATAATAATCTTGTAACAGTCCTGGGAGCCCAGTGTTACATTTTTAACCCTGTAACAATTCCAGCAGCCTGGTGTTACATTTCTAGAACTTGTAAGAATTCCAGCATTCTGATGTTACATTTTTAAAACTTGTAACAATTCTGGGAGCCCAGTGTGTTTCCAGCTGCCCAATGTTACATTTTTAGAATATTTTTTTTAGTAGTTATTTTGTTGCACATCCAAGCAGAAGCTAACTGAAATCCTACAAGAAAAACCAAGCCACTGTTTTCTTTTCTGCGTCCTCAGCAAACAGAAATTGTCAGACGAAACAGATCTTTGGATAATTAATCTTTTGCTTTCAACCAATTTCGCCCCGCAGATGTCAGTTCTCCCTGTTTACACAGAAAAACGCAACACAACAGCATTTCTCCATTCCCCAAAACCCAAAGCAATCATTGGCAATCTCAGTCAAGCGTGCAGCGAGCGATCAGAGCGTGTGTGCCGTGAAAACACACGGACCCCGGAGACCTTCTGAAAGCGACGTGGAGAAACTGTTTGAAGCTCTGTACATATAGTTGTGTGTTTTAAAGGGCTACGCGGCCCTCACACTTTTCTTTCTCAGGATGGCAGAATGTGTGCGTCAAATGGATCTTGCCTTACAAATGTTTGCGTTGCCTTCCTGAGTGACTTTAAAAGAGATCTATGTATAAAAATGTCTGGCCTATCTATGTACAGTTCTGAAGCTACATGGATATATAGAGATATCTATCTGCCGTGTGTAAATGTGTGTTTGCACAGGTGTGACGGTAAGTGCATTTGCCACAGGCCACAAAGGAACAGAAAACAACGAGAGTGATGTCAGTTTTATGATTTAACCTGATGTCAGTTTAATATTAACCTGCAGTGGAGTGTGAATTTCACAAAAACTCCATCATATTTCACAGCAAAATCAAAAGAATAAAATGTTACATAAATTTTATGATAAAAATTTTGCATTAAATATTAAGCCTGTTTTTAACACCAATATCATTGTAATATATATATATATATATATATATATACTATATATATATATATATATATATATATATATATAAACCTTTTTTTCATTAATGTCATAATGAAAAATGTCAATGTTATAATGGTCCTAAAAACATGTCTTCATGCAAATTTTTTATTTATTTATTTATTTTAGATTAATTATGACCTGCTGTGTTTGAAAGGAGAAATATATATATATATATATATATATATATATATATATATATATATATGACTTCATGCTGGCAGTCAATTTTAAATAATTTAAATGCTTTCTTATAGTTTCCTATTCCTCCATTGTATTTTAAGTTAATTATTACAGATATGATGCTATTGTTTTCTTGTGCAACAAGTGGTTTTTGCATCGCCTCGTGTACATAACATCCATTTCTAAATGATTTTTTTTTTTTTACACACACACTGATTTAATGAATCTATTTTCTGGTATTTGTACGCGTTTGTACCTGTAAGTGACGGTAAATAACATTGTTTTTCTTTTGTTTGGAATAAAAACATTCTCTCGTGCCATTCATAGACGGCTCTCTGTAGAAAGTTTTTCTCTCGAGTGAATCTAGTGATGATTTTGTTTATGAACTCTACCACATGATTAACCATAAACACTGAATTTGCAACAAGTACATGGATTGATTCTTTTTGTTTGAGGTTCATCAGATTTAAGGGTTGAAAAGATGAATTATTTCTTCCATGTTTAAAACAGCATTACTAATAGGTTATAATAAAGTTCATTTTTAACTAAATCAGATAACGAACTAACAATGATCAATACTTCTACAGCATTTATGAATCTAATTTCAAAATATACAAATCTTGTTTTAAAACCAAAAGTTGAAAGCATCTCTTAACATGAAGTACAGCGTAAACAAAAATAAATAAAAATCATGAATGTGTTTTTAAATCAGAACTAAGTCTTTAACTTTTATGAGGATTATGAATGAAAAAAAAAATAAAACTCTTGGCGTCTCAGTTGAAACAAACAAATCACAAACTCGTCATTAATTTTGTTTTTATTCAGTGCTGTAAAAATAAATATTTCAAGCATATTTAAAGTCATTCTCACACAAAGCAAGCGTCTGAGCGTATCACACACACTAAAAACAACTGCATCTTTAATAATCACCGCTCGATTCAAATGAAATCCATGATACATATTTTTACTGTATAATATTCATTAAACCACTCACACTGCACTCTATCATGGAAACAAACAGAATGATTGCCAACAGAAATATGTAAACATTGTAACACAGACCGAAACATTTTAACAAAGAGAAAAAAAAATGCTGGAATCTTTGGAATGTTGAAAAGATCATAAACCTGAAATACTGAAAAACAAGTTTAAATTAGTTTTAAAAAGTAACGCTTTACAGTAAAGTTCCATTTGCTAACATTAGTTAACTTCATTAGTTAATATGAACTGACAATAAAAATATTTTTAAACAGACAAGTTTATAAAAAATAAAAAATTACAATCAAATGTTTTCTCTCTTAATATTAATGCACTGAAAACTGAAATCTGAAAAAATTAAGTAACATTAATAGATGCTTTAAAAATATATTTACAAATTTTAAGTTAATGCATTTACTAATGTTAACAGATGAGATCTTACTGTATAGTGCTACCAAACACAGCAGGAGCTGCACAGGAATTCTGGGTAATATCTGAGGTAGAAAAAAATTGTTTTTTTATTTATTATAATTCATAAAAAATTATTTCAATTTTTTATTTATTTTTTTTAAATCAGTCTGTCCTTTATTCTGCTCCCGAAATATTTCTCAACACATAAACCCTTCATTTAATAAAAATGAAAAATACTAATAAAACAGCTGATATGATGTTTCAGGATTTTTCAGCGAGCCTCATCTTCAGAATTCAGATTCTGTTCGGCTCGTCATCAAACATCATGTTTTCCAAATAAATCAGACCTCTGGGAAAAACTATGAAAACAAACCCCAAAGAAAAATAAATTTAAAAAAATAAATAAAGTGATCAAATAAGAAGTTCAAAGGGTAAAACTCATCAAACAAATAAAAGAAATGATATCCTGCATAAACAAAATAACATTAGGGCTACTTTAGGAACAATAAGATTCTCTGCATTGTGACATTATTTTAAGAATTTTAGGCCAATTTTGTAATGCAAAAAATGAAATAAAAATAAATCTCTTGTTTTTACTGCATTGATATCTATTTAAGTGATTAAAATGCATATATATACTTATATATATAACATATAATATCATAAAAAAAACAGCATTACAGAACTACAAATTGTCATGAAAATAATCTTTCTTCTTTTGATTTTGGGCCGACCTTTGACCTGGATGTGTTTGTGTGACCCTGCCCCTCTCAGTATTCCCAGCTGCGCAGTGAGGTCTGCAGCGAGCGCATGTCTTTCAGCAGACGCAGACTGTCTCGACTGCGCTCACCCGGTCTGGCCTTGACCTTCAGCGGCCCGGCGGAGCGACTCCAGACTGTAATCTGTCCTCCGCCGTCGCTCTGCTGACCGCACTGTGACACACACACAAACCTTAAGACCAGGGAGCGCTCGGTACTTAAACAGGCGTCAAGTAAGTACAACTTTTTGCTTTTATTGATCAAAAATACAGTAAAATAGTGAAATATTATTAGAATGTAAAACAGCAGTTTTCTGTGTGAATATGTGTTAAACAGTAATTTATTTCTGTGATGTGCAGCTGTATTTTCAGCATCATTACTCCAGTCTTCAGTGTCACATGATCTTCAGAAATCATTCTAATATGATGATTTGCTGCTCAAGAAACATTTCTGATTATTATCAACGTTGATGCTGAAAATACAGCTGCGCATTTTTAAATTGTAATAATATTTCACTATTTTACTGTATTTTTGATCAAATAAATGCCGATACTGAACTTCTACCATGAGCTGCTTTTACAGTAAACATGTATCTTCAGTTGCATTCTGGGCCGGTGTTACCTGAGTTTGATGTCGCCGGACTTTAGCGATCTGTTCTCCTTTATTCTCCATCCTCTTCACCAGCGTCTCCATCTCACGCTCCAAATCCTGCCGCAAGCGATCCGAACCACACGACTGGATCTGTTTGGCCAATTCCTGCTGCTCACTGACACACAAACACAACACACACCATCGCTGAATCAGCATGAAAATAAACTCATCACAGACGCCTGTTTGTTCCAAACCTGTACACTGTTATTCTCTCATAAGCAACATAAAAGGAGATTTTTGCAGAACATTTTTGGAGCTTGACAGTTTGTAGACACTAGGATTGGGAGAAACTAAGCTTTCTGAATCTCTGAATCAACTGAATGAATCGCTTCACAAAATGATTCACTCTTTCAAAGCACTCAAAAACACAAGCTGACAACATCACCACAAACCAAATCCAAATCTTGTCATGCATGTGTAATCTATTAAATTCAGTCTGCAAATCATTTCATATCATTACAATTTTAAGTGTGTGAACAATTTTGAATTACAAAAAAATAATTATTAACAGAAGGTTCATTTTTGGTAAATTGTCCCTTTAACCAAGACTAAAATGTTTTATTTTAGTAACATTAAAGTATCTAGTTATATATATATATATATATATATATATATATATATATATATATATATATATATATATATATATATATTTTTTTTTTTTTTTTTTCCAATTAAACTTTTATTTGTATATTTAAGTTTTAATGATAAAACATGTGTTATCAGTTTATTAGTTTTTTCTTTGTTAACTTTAAATATTTGTTATTATTTGTTATTTTAGTTTAATTGTTATATTTTTTGATTTAGTCATTTTAGAACTTCAAGTCAGGTTTTTTTTTTATAGTTCTTTAAAACCAAAACCATAAAAAAGATACCTTAAAAAAAAAAAAAAAAAAAAAAAAATCCACTGAAATAAAATAAAATTTAAACTGATATTTAAGTTGATAAAACAGTTTTTTTTTTCATGTTGTCATTTTTTTTTTTTTTTTTTTTTAACTTGATGTACTAAAATAACTAAAACTATATATATATAAAAAAACAAACAAACAAGAAAATAAACTAATAAAAATTACAAAAACATGCAACAAAATTACTAAAACTTTAAACTAAAATTAACGTGAAAGCAGAAAATATAAAAATATTAACAAAAATTATAATAATATGTCATTGATATTAAAATAACAGTTAACCTTAAAAAAAAAAAAAAATACTGACTTGGCAACTAACTGAAACAAAAAAACTTTTTAAAAATATTTTATTTTAGTTAGAATTTATTTCAATGCAACATTTTTAGTTTTAGCTGACGATAGTAACATTGGTCCAAGAGAGGGTGGAAACAAATACAATGCAAGATGAAGAATAATCCTCACAAGCTCATGTGTCCAAACTCGTCCTGCAGCGTCAGCAGCAGCTCTGACAGCTCCTCCCCACAGGAAGAGGAAGAGGAGGAGCTACTGCTGGCCTGGCGAGCGCTGTGATTGGTGGAGGGGGCGTGTCCCAGCACTCGCTCGTTACACAGCTGAGGATGATGCTGCTTCATGAGATGAAGGACGTGCTGGACGTTTGCTCGCACCGAGTGACTCGAGCCTGTCGACTGAAGACACACAGACTCATTAACATTCACAATACTGCTCCATATCAAACATGCTCTGATTTGTCAATTTGTACAGGACATAAAAATAACTTCAAATGGTAGGGACAGTGTAAGGGTCAGAAAGATCATGAAAAACTCATCCGCAACTGTTTTTGATGCAAAAATCCATGATTAACGTGGGGAATAAAATCAAATGTTATAGTATATAACACTGTGTTTGTGTCTTTACCGTCCCAGTCACAAACGGCACGTCTCCCAGACTGAGTCTGTAATGCGGCTCTGGCTGAGACGGATGTTTCTGCAGAAACACAGGAGAATTCACACATGAGCAGCTCATTTAAGACATTTAACAGATTTCAATGTTAGCCTTTTTTTTCTATTACGAGTTGAAAATATTGGTGAGTTTTGTTCTATAACAACATTGAAATACCAGTAGCTTTTGTTCTATAATACAAAAATTAAATGTCAGTTGGCTTTGTCCTTTAACAACATTGAAATATCGGTCAGTTTTGTTCTATTATGAGATTGAAATATCGGTTGATTTGGTTCTATAACAACATTGAAATATAATCTATTTTGTTGTATTACAAGATTAAATATTGGTCTTTTTTGTTCTATAACAATATCAAAATATCAGTAGCTTTTGTTTAATATTACAAAAATTAAATGTCAGTTGGTTTTGATCTTTAACAAAACACTGAAATATCAGTCAGCTTTGTTCTATTATGAGATTTAAATATCGGTTGATTTGGTTCTGTAACAGCATTGAAATGTAATCTATTTTGTTGTATTACAAAATTAAAATATTGCTCAGTTTTGTTCTACACTGAAATATCAGTTGCATTTGATCCACAATATGAATATTAAATAATGGTTGGTTTTGTTCTGTTACAAAATGTAAATATCGGTTTTTGTTCTATTAAAATGTTGAAATATAAGTCAGTTTGGTTCTATTACAAGTAGACTTGTGCCGATATTCGGTAATGCGATATATCGCGGTAATGAATAGGCACGGTATTGTTATCGTGGGCACTTCTAAATACCGTGAATAATTATATATTACAAATTTTTCAGAATTTGGAATGCATTTTAAGAATATTTTTTTCCATCAACTGCTCAAAATACACAACACCGCTGTATGCTGCTTGAAAGAAGCATGCGCTCTGATGTAAACAGGCACGTAAGAGAAGCACATGGAGGAACACGTGAGAGATGCGCTGAATGAAAGCACATTCACTCTCTGACAGCAGATGGCGCTAAAATGCAGCCCTTACCCTTTAAACCCCATAAATAAAGCAGCTGCTACTTTCTAAACCATTTTAAAATAATTTTAAATAGCCATTCAGATTTGTGGATTTGCTATGGTGTTAATCAGAGAGCCAAATACTTTTTAATATTTAGTCTTAATAGGCTATTTATTTTCAAAACTTTTTTTTTTAATCTGGACTACAACATGCCCTAGATATTGTTTGAAAGTGTTTTGATTCTTTATTGTTCATTCACACTTTACATTAGGGCTTCTTTAGGTTAACAAACTGCCAATTGAACATTCATTAATCTTAGGTATTCCAATATTTAATAACACATTGTTAAAATTGAAAGTTGCAACTGTGTTATTTAATGAGCTAACACGAAATAAGACTTGTATTTTTTAACAAAGATTAATAACTTCTATAGCAAATGTAGCTATTGCTCATTGTTAAGCTGTGCATTTATTGAATGAGCACTATGCGATGTCCGAACTGATTACACTATATTTTATGTAAAATCATTTTCTATTTTTAAACTGTCTTAAATTCTTTTTAAGTCAATTTTTAAATCATTTTCAAAGTTCTTAAATTGCTTGTTTTATTTTTGAGGTTATTTTTCTTCATGATTTTTTTTTCCTTTCTTTTATGTAAAGCACTTTGAATTACCATTGTGTACAAAATGTGCTATATAAATAAACTTGCCTTGCCTTGAATGTTTAATGGATTAACTAAGGTTATCTAATGAGGTCTTATTGTAAAGTGATACTTATTGGTCTTGATAGTTCTTTTGCACTTTAATTTGTAAAACTTTTAACTTTATATTTTTTTTTCTGTATTGCTTTATTGTATTTAAATGTTCAGTTATTTTTGCTATAAGAAAAAAGTTATTTAACCTGTTTTACTGCATTATGACCACTTTTTTAAACTAAATTTCAATACCGTGATAATACCGTATACCGTGACAAAAGCATTATCAATTAATCGCAACAGGAAAATTTGATACCGGCATATCCCTAATTACAAGATTTAAATATCAGTCAATTTTGTTCTATTAAGAGACTGAAATAACGGTTGATTTGGTTAAATAATGACATTGAAATGTCATCTGGTTTTGTTCTGTTACAAAATATAAACATCAGTTTGTTTTGTAATACTAAAATATTTAAAAATCACTCAGTTTTGTTTTATTACGAAATGTAAATATCGGTTGGTTGTTTTTCTTTTAGAATATTTAAATACTGTTCATTTAGTTCTATAACGACATTGAAATCAGTCAGTTTTGTTCTATTACAGGATTTAAATTATGTCCAATTTTTTTCTATTACAAAACTGATATATCAGTCAGCTTTGTTCTATTATGAGATTTAAATATTAGAAATTTTTGTTCTATTATGAGATTGAAATATCGGTTGATTTGGTTCTATAACAACATTTAAATGCAATCTGTTTTGTTGTATTACAAGATTAAAATATTGGTCAGGTTTTTGTTCTGTTATGACATTGTAGTCGTTATAGATCAATGTCATCTGGTTTTGTTCTGTTACAAAATTTAAATATCGTTTTTTATCGGTTCTATTAAAATATTTAAATAGAAGTCAGTTTGGTTCTATTACAATATTTAAATATCGGTCTGAATTTTTCTATTTCTGTTCATTTACTTTTGTAACAACATTGAAATATTGGTCAGTTTTGTTCTATTGCAAGAGATAAATATCGGTTGATTTGGTTCTATAATGACATTGAAATGTCATCTGGTTTTGTTCTGTTACAAAATTTCAACATCATGTTGTTTTGTTCTACTAAAATATTTTTAAGATCACTCAGTTTTGTTCTATTACAGTTTTTTTTCCTAAACAGTTTTGTTTTATTAAGAAATGTAAATATCGGTATGTATTTTTCTGTTACAAGATTTAAATACTGTTCATTTAGTTCTATAACGACATTGAAATCGGTCAGTTTTGTTCTATTATAAGATTTAAATATTGTCAAATTTTGTTTTATTTTGAATTTGATTTATCTGTATTTTTTGATTGTATTATGAGTTTTTTTTGTTATATTATTTGGTTTTATTATGAGATTATTTTGTTTTTTTGTTGTATTAGAGTATATGTCGAATTTAACATTAGCAGTCATTTAAGCGATGATGTTGAGAAATATATCATATGGCTTTAAATTTAATTAGTAACAACTGATTACAAGTGATTTGATTACAAGTGAAAGGATTTCAAGCAGGATTACTATACTGTGATGTTATTTCTTACTGCAGTTGATCTCATATCCCCACCTCTTAAGAAGTTTGAATTAAGTAAATGTGTAAGAGGAATCAGATCTGTCTGCGCTGGTTTACCTTTGCTGAGAGCTTCTTTGGTTTGTTTCTGCTGGATTTGCGTGGACGTGGAGACACAGACTGGATGAGCAGACGATTGGCTTCTAGACCCGTCTGCAACTGACCACAGAACAGACAGACACAGTTAACATCATACAGACAGACAGAAAGACAGTAGGGCTTGGGCAATAAATCAATGCATCGTGATTCGTGGACTGATTCTGAGATTTTCCAAATGCATCCCAATTCTCTCTAAAATCAATTCTGAGCTTAGCTTCTAACAGCAGATGGCGCTCTCGGCTAGTTTTTAAACCACACACTCCTCAAATGCTCACAAAGTCATCGTGTAAGTGGTTAAATGTACTCGCACCTCGGCTTTTATGACGCAAGATTAAGGTAAACAATTGAACTGTTCCCTCTCTTGATTAAAGCTGCAGGTGAAGGGTTGCCAGTTATCACAAAAAAATAAAAAGCTCAGAAAATATCGCTTCAAGTTTAGAAATTAGGAAAGAAGTATTGTAATTTGCCTACTGTAGTGTAAAGCAAAAAATAATATTGTTATGAAATATTAATTTTCATTTATTTTACAGCGAAATCCTTGTTATATAATCCTTGTTATAATATAATTTTTTGCCTTCCTAAAACACCAGTGTGAATGTAATTTAGACTGAGACAGTATATCAAAGATAAAAAGAGGGTTGAGTCCACTTAAAGTTCGGATACGAGACTTTTTTGAATTCTCAAAGTGCTTTAGGTAGCATAATTTAACTTTAAAATGTAAAAAAAAAAAAAAAAAATTTCCAATTCTTCATTTGTCTTTTTTTTTGTTTGTTTAAATGTCGCAATAAATTTCATATAGTGGACTTCATATCGCGATATTATCGTAACGTGAGATTTGAATATCGTTACATTCCAAAGAATCATTAATCTATTCGCGATGCATGGATTTATTTTTCCAGCCCTAACTGACAGAGAGACGAACCTGAGCTGCTTTGTCCTGCACCAGTTTCCTCTGATGCTCCTCTTCCTGTAGTTTCCTCTCCAGCTGTCTGATCTTCCTCTCGGCGGCGCTCTGAGTCTCCGTCAGCCGATAATACTCCTGCTCCAGCAGATCCAGCTTCTGCAGCTTCAGCTGAACATCGGTCCGATCCGCTGAGTCCAGACGCTCCAGAGACACCTGCACAACACACACGGGATATTATCACACACACACACCTGTTTCAGCGGGTTCTGTGTGTGTGTGTGTGTGTGTGTGTGTGTGTGTGTGTGTGTGTGTGTGTGTGTGTGTGTGTGTGTGAGACGCACCTGTTGACACAGCACAGCGCTTCGGTCTGATTCTGTGTTTCTCACAGTCTTCCTCATGTGCTCCAACTGTTTCTCCAAGCGTGAGCATCGAGCCTCGGCCGCAGACAGCTGAGAGAGCAGATCTACACAGACAGACATATTACTGTACATTTACTGTAAATGTAAGGCTGGAAATAAAGATCTGCGTCAATCGTGGTAACCTAAAGCTAAAAGTATTCCAAATAATTTTCGACAACTGAAAAAATAAATAAATAAATAAACATTACATGAAAAACTTAAACTTAAAATGTAACCTTGGCAACTAAAATTACTAAAACAATACTGAAAAAAAAAATTATATATATATTAAAAATAATTGTAAAATATTATTATTATAAAAATGTAAACACAATTAGTTAAACTTTAAATATAAAAGTTAAGAGTACAATATAAATGTTACATGAAAACATTTAAAATGTTGCCCAAGTAACTGAAATAAAATAACCAAGTTGAATTACTAAAAGTGAATTAAAAATTAACCTATATTGAATTGTTATATATAAAAATAAATTATTTAAAAGATGTATTTAACTTAATATAAATGTAAAAAAAAAATAATAATAATCCAAAAAAACAAGAATTAATAAAAATGCCATATTACAAAATTAATAAAACTTACTCTTAAATTAAATGTAAAAGATAAAAAAATATGCTTATTAATATGAAAATTATATATTTTTTTTATTTTAGTGGAAAATAGAAATGTTGCCTTGGCAACTAACCAAAAAAACTTAATCTAAAGTGCTAAAATGACCAAATATTAAAAACTGAAACTAAAATTAAAATACATTAAAGCTATATATAACTATTTATTATATTTTACAAATATTTAATATATATTAGAAAAGTAATAAAAATAAAAAGGACATAATTACTAAAAGTTAAATTTAAATGTTATGACACACAGCTCTATCTTTCTTTTCAAGCGACAGCTCAAAACTCATCTCTTTCGTCACTCTTCTGACTTCATCCTTAATTTAATTTTTTTTATTTTTTTTATTTCATCTTTCTCTGTCTAGCTTGTACTTATTTGAACAATGCTTGAAACGTGGTATGATGAGCACTACAGTTGTATTCCCCAACTGTAAGTCTCTTTGGATATAAGCATCTGTGAAATGAATAAATGTAAAGTATTGCAAATATGAGTGAATACTGTAATAGTACATAAACAGCACCAGTGTCAGGAGTGTGTGTACCACCCGCTCACCGTGGTCTGAGTGTCTGTGGTCTGAGTGTGTGGACTCTCTGGAGATGGTCTGGAGCTTCTGCTGAGCGTCACAGCGCTCCAGCTCCAAATGACGGATCTTCTCCTGCAGGTTCTTCAGCGCGGAAAGAATGGCTGCAAAAACACAGCAGTTCAAGGAGATCTGCATCTAGCTCACACTGGCACAATGCACACAATTACAAATCAAAACAGCATTCACATGAAAAGGTCAGCCAATCAAAAGAGAGCTCATTTACATACAGAAGTCTTGAAGAGGCTAAATGGATCTGAATCTAAACTCTCCAGCAGGTGGCGCTGTTCACCAAATATTCAGAAATGAGTTTTGTGAATATTTCATCACAAAACCTCTGATCCGGAGCAGAAATTTGGATCCAAATGTGTTTGCACCAGTAAGACACTATTATAGAATTTAATAAAATTACTAAATAAATGTTAGTAATTTTTATATTATCATTTTATGTTCAAGTTTTAGCATTTTAGGTTTATTGTTATTTTTTTAAATAGTTTTATGAGAGTTTACTTTAGCTATTATTGCATATCAATAACTTTAGTTTTTTTAGTCTTTTTAAAATATTTGTATTTTCCATTATTATTTTAAATAACTTGTTTTTTTGTTGTTTAATTATTACAGTACATCAAGTTTATTTAAATGAAAATAAGAAGTCATAAGTCAGTTCACATTTATATTAAAAACATATGTACGTAAAATAGAAATAGAAATAGTTGAAATAAAATAATGCAAAAATAAAAAAAAATACTTGAAGTAAACATTAACTGAAAAAAATATATGTATATATTTTTCAGTTAATGTTTATTTTATTTTAAGTAATTTTTATGGTTTTAGTTTTAGTATAATAACCTGCAGTGATTTATTTATGAGGTTCTGAATTCAACACATCTTTGCTGTTTAACAGGTAACACTTTGCTGTTCATTTTTTAATTTTAACTATCAGTGTTAAGACACACTGCATTTTAACAAATAAATTAAATGAATGGATTAATACATTGTTCTTAAATACTGTCATTTTATGTCTGAAATTGTAACTAAACAGACGTTTTCTGTCATGTTTCAGTAACTCGCTCAGACGCCACACAGTCATTATTATGAGCTGAAGCACTGAATTATTCATGAGCTCCGAGAACAGCTGTCAATCACTCTCCACACACACGAGTCTCCTGTCAACAGTGCATCTGAGTGTGTGAGATCTCATGTGTCACAGGTGTGTGTGTGTGTGTGTGTGTGTGTGTGTGTGTGTGTGTGTGTGTGTGTGTGTGTGTGTGTGTGTGTGTCTGTGTCTTTGAGTGTTTGTGTGTGTGTGTGTGTGTGTGTGTGTCTGTGTCTGTGAGTGTGTGTGTGTGTGTGTGTGTGTGTGTGTGTGTGTGTGTGTGTGTCTGTGAGTGTGTGTGTGTGTGTGTGTGTATGTGAGTGTGTGTGTGTGTGTGTGTGAGAGTGTGTCTGTGTCTGTGAGTGTGTGTGTGTGTGAGTGTGTGTGTGTGTGTGATTAAATGAGAGAGTGTGTGTGAGTTGGTCTGTGTCTGTGTCTGTGAGTGTGTGTGTGTGTGAGTGTGTGTGTGGGAGCGTGTGTGAGAGAGAGAGAGTGTGTGTGTGTGTGTGTGTGATTAAATGAGAGAGTGTGTGTGTGTGTGTGTGAGAGAGAGAGTGTGTGTGTGTGTGTGTGTGTGTGTGTGTGAGAAAGAGAGTGTGTGTGTGTGTGTGTGTGTGTGTGTGTGTGAGAGAGAGAGTGTGTGTGTGTGTGAGAGAAAGAGAGTGTGTGTGTTTGTGTGAGTGTGTGTGTGAGAGAGAGAGTGTGTGTGTGTGTGTGTGTGTGTGTGTGTGAGAGAGAGAGAGTGTGTGTGTGTGTGTGTGTGTGTGGGTGTGAGTGTGTGTGTGTGTGTGTGTGTGTGTGAGAGAGAGAGAGAGAGTGTGTGTGTGTGAGAAAGTGTGTGTGTGTGTGTGTGTGTGTGTGAGAGAGTGTGTGTGTGTGTGTGTGTGTGTGTGTGTGTGAGTGAGAAAGAGTGTGTATGTGTGTGTGTGTGTGTGTGTGAGAGTGTGTGTGTGTGTGTGTGTGTGTGTGTGTGTGTGTGAGAGAGTGTGTGTGTGTGTGTGTGTGTGTGTGTGTGTGTGAGAGTGTGTGTGTGTGTGTGTGTGTGTGTGTGTGTGTGTGTGTGTGTGTGTGTGTGTCTATACCTGCACCGCTGCTCTCAGGAAAGGCTCTGATGGTTCTGTTAGTGAAGGGCAGGGCTGTGTTTATGAAGGGACGTCCCGCGGGATACTCAGAGTAAGAGCCCAGAGAGGCGCTGTCAGACATCGGTCGGCCTCTGAGGGGCGCCGTCACACTCTCCTGTGACACACACACACAGAGGGGGAGGGCACACTCAGAAAGCACACACGAATGCCTTGATTTTTTTTTTTATTAAATGCATGCGAGAGAAACACTCTAAATTAAATTGCTGATAATTAGTACATGCTTGAATAAAATGCATGAGACCAGAAAATGAAAAACAGTGTTAGAAATGAAATATATAATATGTATAAATATATAAATAATGTATAAATTACATATATGACATGCATGTATTTTTACTGGCCTTTCTCTCTCATTGTGGATTGATTTTAAAATAGATTTATAAATTAAATTAACTTTTTTTTATTTACTCTTTTAAAGGTTTTACATTAAGTGTTTATACAATATTGTGCTTCATTTACAAAACTCCAGCTTTTCTGAAAAACAAAATTACATCTAATTAATAAATTATTATACAAGTTTTACATTCGCAAGACAAGAATAACATAAAAAAGCATCATATATTACTTTGACCTTCATATGCATTTTTAAACTTCAGTTTTATTATTTTTATTTATTTATTTATTTAACAAAACATTCCTATGTAAAGCTTTCAAATTAATGTAATCTTATTTTTATTCACGTGTATGTTTCTTGTACTAAACACAGTTCTGTATGTTTTGTTTTAAACTCTTCTAAGTTTAGAAACGAGTTATTAATCCAGTTCAAAACCACAAACCAGCATTTAAAGCCACATTACGGTTAAATGAAAACAGCATTATTCTGAATTAAATATATGCCGTGTAATGTTTATTTCGATAGTTTGATGTCGCGTTATCTGTTTTTGGAAGTGTGTGAATGTTGAAGATAGTTTTACCTTTTCTCGCCCCGCGGACGGTCTTGAGCTCGAGTCCATTAAAACGCGGATTTAATCTTAGATCATGTTTAATTAAAGTGCACTCGCATGTTATCACCTTTAATTCTGTTTGCTGTAAATGTGTTGTTTGGTGCAAACAGGAAACAAAACACAAGCGCGCAAAGCAGAGGCTGCGAAGCCGGCGATGACAACATCCGGTCTGTGGAATACTAAATAAAAGTCAACTATGTATATTTTAGAGTTATGTACAACGTTTATGTTATTGAGTTAACAGATGTATACTCGTGTAAATGTTTTGATTTATAAGATTTTATTAGTTCAACTGAAAAAAAAAAAAGATATTAAAATAGATTCCATACATGCATGTCTTACAGAACCGGAAGCGATGACATCCGACTCTGGTTTCCATAGACGCGTCCACATCAGATTTCATTAGATATTTGTTGTCTCTTTGTGTATCAGCTTAAGAATTAATAGTAAACTGTTCATACGATCCATTTCGCATACGTACCTTTCAAAATAATACATTATATAATGTTATATCACATAGAAATGAACTCACACATGTTGCTATGGGTTGAGTGTTGCTTTGCGACTGACGGAAGAAGTTAAAAGTCCCAATATTTGTATTTAAATTCAACAAGTAAATACTGTATAAAATATATCTGTTCAATATATATATTCATATATATATATATATATATATATATATATATATATATATATATATATATATATATATATATATATATATATATATATATATATATACATACATAATAATTAAAAGAAAGATGTCAGTTGTTGCATATGATTTTGTTTTATTCCAAACATGGGTTATGGAGAATTCAGCATTTTCCAGCTCTTCACTGAACACTGAGGAAAGTACTGTTTTTTATTTCTCTTGGTTTGTGTGTTTTTTAAGAGAAAATGTTATTTTTTTTGTGTTGTATTTTTTTTTTTTTTCTTTTTTATATTTTTTATGTGTAAAGTTTTTCTCTTTATTTTTCATGGGCAAAAACATGTTCACTTCTTCACACTGGAGAGGCTGCAGTTGCATAAATGTTCGTTTGGATTTGACAGAAATGTTAGGGTTATTTTAAGTCCAAAAGATCATCAAAAAACAAGAGTCAGATCTGAAGATCACATGACCTAATCACATCAGGAACACAAACTCTTATTTTATCTCAAAAATAAATAATCTGTCTCAGATATTCTGCTCATTATCCCAGAATGCCACGGGGTCTCTGTCCTGAGCGGAAAACTAAACAAAGATGCTGAATAAGACGAAATCCGTCTCTGTTCCAGATCTGGACGAGAAACTGTCAACAACAACACTGAGAATCACATTAAAAATACAGTCTGAGAGACGCTCAACAGAAGCTTATTTCCACCACCGAGTAAAGTCACTGCGACTTTTTCTCTCACAATCAGGACTTTTTCCCCTCGCAGGTCTCAGAATCGTGAGATATCAACTCAAAATAGTGAAATATGATCTCAGACTTGAGAGATATCGTGTAAACTTGAAAGTATGAGAAAAAATTATAAGATCAAACGGTGAGATAAAAGTCACATTATTTTTTTATTTTATTTAACTAATATTTTTTATTTTGTGGTGAAAAAACAACAAACAAACAGAAATGCATGATATAAACTCAGAATTACGAGACAAAAGTCTGAATCGTGAGAAAAAGTTCGAATTGTGGGGAAAAAAACATCTGAATTGTGAGATGTAAACTTAGAATTATGAGGAAAAAAATCAAAAGTATGAGGGGAAAAAGTCTGAATTGTGGAAAAAAAGTCGATGCAAACGCAGAATTACAAAAAAAAAAAAAATCTAAATGACAAGAAAAAAGTCAGGATTGTGAGAAAAAAGTAAAGATGTAAACTCAGAATTTGAAAAAAGTCAAAATTGTGAGATTGTAACTTGGAAATGCAAGATATTAACTCAGAATTCAGAGAAAAAGGCATAATTGTGAGATAAAAATATGCAATTTCATTTTTTGACCCTGGAGCACAAAACCAGTCATAAGTGTCAATTTTCTGAAATTGAGATTTCTACATCATCTGAAAGCTGAATGAATAATCTCTCCATTGATGTGTGGTTTGTTAGGAGGACAATATTTGTCTGAGATACAACTATTTGAAAATCTGGAATCTGAGGGAGCAAAAAAAATCTAAATATTGAGAAAATCATGTTTAAAGTTGTTCAAATTAAGTTCTTAGCAATGCATATTACTAATCAAAAATTAAGTTTTGATATATTTACGATTCAAAATATCTTCATGGAACATGATCTTTACTTAATATCCTAATGATTTTTGGCATAAAAGAGAAATGTATAATTGTGACCCATACAATGTATTGTTGTCTATTGCTACAAATATACCTGTGCTACTGATGACTGCTTCTGTGCTGCAGGGACACAGATATATTTTCCCAGGCAGAAACATGTTTCCACAGAATCAACATACAGTACAGAGGAAACGTGAAATCACTGTATTTCGATTCTTCTCCTCCGTCAGGCTGACGACGGTCACCTCAGCAGCCGATTCTACTTAAAAAACACTGAACATGTCTGACAAAACACTTCATATCAAAACATCAACATGCCTACAGTACAGCACCGTCTCTCACACACACACACACACACACACACACACACACACACACCTCATCACGCCTGATTCGACACGCTCTGCATCCGGATATAAAAATAAAGATTTCAAAGAAAGACGGGTGTGAGATATGGCGCGTGTCGATGAGCACGAGTTGATTTCTGATCACTAAAATGCTGTAAACATCAAACGGCGTGGGAGCAGCTCGGAGCGGTTCGTCATGGAAACGAGGGCGATGAGGAGACGCTCAGGGGTCAAAGGTCACCAGACGGCGCATTTGTTGACCGGATGCATGGGCGACCCTCTGGGACAGTGAAACACACGACCGAACTCCTCGAACTGAGACACACTGCCGATCACCCTGCAGACAGACCCCAGAACACACAGATAATCAGTCCCTCAGCAGCAACATGAGGGATATAGACAGTATATATACACATTTGAATCAAAGTCATATGCACAGATACTGAAAACCAAAACTAAACAAACAAAAAAAAAAAATCATATTTTAAATAAAATAAATAAATAAAATTAACTTGAAAAATAAAATATAAAAAAATAATTTTAAATTATATTCACTTTATTTCAGCCAGTTACCAGTGTCTCATTGTTCATTTAGTAAAGGATGTAAAAATAACCTAAATTAAAACTGAAATCAAACTGAATTAATAATAATAATAATGACAAAAACACACAAAAAATCTAGAACTTTCAATGAAGGAAAATATATAATAATAATAATAAAAACTATTTAAATTATACTATAAAAAACTATACTAAAAATACTATACTATATACTATACTAAAAAACTATAGTATTATCTCAGTGATACTTAAAATAACACCGTTAATATTTCAGTATCAGATATACAAAGATGGATAATTTAGAATAATTACATTTTTATTTACTAAAATAACCTGAAACTGAAATAAAAATAAATAAAAACTATATAGACAAATTAAAAAAATTATAATATAATATACATTACAAAAACACACACCCACAAAAAAAAAAATAGAAATAAATGTAAAGATGGAAAAATGGAAATTAAAATATTTTAAAAAATTATAAAATATTAATATAACTCAAAATATCACTAAAAACTATAATATTCTCAGTGATAGAAAAATAACAATGGTCATACTTCAGTATCAGATATACGAGGATGAATAATTTAAAATTAGTGAATTTCTGAATTGGATATAAAAATGCCTTAATTACACTACTACGCTAATTTATTTGGTTATGTAATTATTTACTTTCTTTAATTTCTGGTTTTATTTTGGTTTGATTGAGTTTAACAGCCTTATATTGAAACTGTTTCTTCTAAAAAATTAAATACACATGCCAACATATATAACAACAATATATCTAATTATTTCAACATACAGAATTAATGAGCCGTTAAGCATTGTGCACAACAATAACAACCGAAGAATGGCATTATACTGTAATTACCAGCGAGTCGGTTTCTAGATAGAGCTTGGTTTGTAATAGTAATGTTTGACTTATTAAATGTTAATTGTGTTAGCTGTGTATTTATTACCTGTAATGTTCCGGTGCGTGTTTATCCGTCAGCAGCTGCAGGTAAATGGACTGCGATCGTCTCTTCATACACCAGTTCTGTGATGCAGTGTGGAGAAAACATTTCAGAGCAGCTGAATATGACTGAACCAGTATTAACTAACAGTGCTGGGGGTAATCAGAACACTATTTCTTAAGTAACACATTACTGTTTAATTTACAAGAAAACATCTGAGTTACTTTTTCTAACAAGTAACGCCAGTTACTTTGTTTCCCATGTCTTGACTGACAGCTCTGGCGTTGCCATGGTGACAGAAATACGGTTAGTTCTAGACTAAATGTGAACATGCATTAACTCATCTCACTTACACAAAAATAGATTCAGTGTTCCTTCAAATGAATACAAAACAGAGAAAAATCACGTTAGATAAACTAACATTTGTGTTTCATTGTCTTTTATTGCTGAAGAGTGTTGAACTTTCTTCTGCATTCTGCTGTACAGACGTGAATTCATGTGATTTTCCTTCAGCCTGAGACTCATTCATTTCACTCTTTGGTCTCATTTACCAAAAATAGAACTTTTTTTATTAAAAAACGAATAAGCATGCCCAGCCCAGATTTGAAAAGTAACACAAAAGTAACATAATGCATTACTTTTCATAAAAAGTAACCAAGTAACGTTTTTTTTTAAGGATGAAATGCAATATTGTAATGCATTGCTTTGAAAAGTAACTTTCCCCAACACTGTTAACTAATGCTGTATGAACTGGTTTACCTGAGCGAACGCGATGAAGAAGAGCTGCTCGTGTGTATATTTGAGTCCCGGCAGAGGACGCTCCGGCCCGTGTTCACGAACCCACTTCTGATACGCCTGCAGACCGGAAAACAAATACGATTCACAGATGATCCAGTGAAACTATGCTGGATAAACATGTTATGCAATGTGAAAAATTCAGTGGAGTTTGGGCGTCACCCGGTGGCTATTTTCACTACAGCGCCTAAAAATCTCAGGAACCTCAATTTTTGTGATATCAACTTCAAATTTGGAGCATAACTTAATTAGACATATAGCTTTGATTTTACAGCAATTTTTAATTCCGAAATATTTTGTAAATTTTATAAAATATTTATTATATATTTTTAGTATACAGTACAATTTCTTTAAAGTAAACTTAAACTTCTAAAACTTTTTTACCCTTTATTTTTTTATGCTTTCACTACAGTAATAACCTGCTGAATGTTGTATTTTGTAACATGGGTTTTGTTCCATGTTAATTTTTTTATGTCTTTTATTTTGTAGTTTTGCCTCAGTCATGTGATTCCTTGGTTGGGGTTGTGGTTGCTTGTTTGGTTTAGTCTTTGTTTGTTTTATGTCATGTGACCCTCTTTGTTTCATATATATAGCCCTCATTTTGTCATTGTCTCTAGCTTTGTTGTTTGTGTAATACTCTGTTGGTGAGTTTCACATTTATGTTTTATTCTAAGTCTAGCCAAGTCTTTGTTTGTTTTTTGTATGTGCTCATGTTTGCTTTTAATAAAGCTGCACTTGGGTTCATCTATACTCGCCTTCAGTGGAATATCTTACATCTTTAAAAAGAGAGTTGCTATTTTAATTAATTTTTC